>NW_026604449.1:0-36000 GCF_024763615.1 Phlebotomus papatasi
AGTTGAAGGCAAGAATTTAACCAGAAACCCAGAGAAAGCCAATGCCTTGGCGGATGTTTTCTCTAGGGCTCATACCCTCACCCACGATTTTTCGGATCCTGAAACCATCGATTCAGTGAATGCCTCATTAGATTCCCTTAACTCATCAGAGTCAAATTCATCTTTTGTTAAAATCCCCGAAGTTAAAAGCATTATAAAATCCCTTCCCAAAAAGAAAGCCCCCGGTTACGACCAAATAACGGCGACACTTATCAAACAACTTCCCAAGTTAGCCGTGGTCCAGTTAGTTAATATCTTTAACGCCTGTCTCCGAAATACATATTTCCCCACGAGCTGGAAAATTGCAAATATTATCCCCATCAAAAAGCCCGGCAAGCCAGCTTATAACCCTTCCAGTTATCGTCCCATTAGCCTCCTCCCCCTAATGGATAAGATGTTTGAAAAGGTCATCCTTTATAGGATGAGACTCCACATTGAGGAACATGATGTCCCCCCAGATTTTCAATTCGGCTTCAGGACTGGCCACAATCTCCAATATCAGCTCGCCAGAGTAGTGGCTGATATCACCATCAATGCCAAGAGGCAAAAATTTACTGCCATGGTCACGTTGGACATTGAGAAAGCCTTTGATACCGTATGGCATCAAGGGCTTATTCACAAAATGTCCATACTAAAATTCCCAACTTACCTAATAAAACTTGTGCTGTCTTTCCTCAGTGAAAGACAGTTTCAAGTTTTGGGAAAAAAGGCCACGTCCTCGCCAAGACCCATCCCTGCTGGAGTCCCTCAGGGGAGTTGTCTCTCCCCTACCCTTTTCGACATCTATACCCAAGATATCCTTGTACCCGAGAAGTGTAATGTCGCCATGTTTGCTGATGACACGGCAGTGTACGTCAGCGACTTCACTTCCCAGGTACCCAAGGCTAAGAAAGCCCTGAACATGGGGTTGGACCTTGTTCATGATTATTTTTCCAAATTGAAAATTAAAATAAATGCCGCTAAAACGGAAGCAATAGTTTTCTGCCGTAAGGCAAAATCCAGAAAGAACATCATGAAAAGGTCCATCACCATTAACCGTCATGCGATAGACTGGGGTAAGACAGTTAAATATCTTGGAGTCAACATTGACCACAAGATGACATTTTCAAGTCATATAAAGACCATCCACGCGAAGGCTAGGAATTCAGTAGGTGCCTTAATGGATCTTATGAATCCTAGCTGTGCCCTTAGTAAAAAAAACAAACTTCTTTTATACAAAGCCATTGTTGGGGACGTAGCAGTTTTATGGATTGGGTTTAGTTTCAGTTGGCAGAGCTTAAGAAATAAATTTGTGTTCGTTCGTCTTGAACAATTTTTATGTGAATTTTACTTTTACTCAATCATTACTATGATTTTTCATTTTTAACATTTCTCCCTCTTGGTGCTTGCACCCACTTCTTGAATTTCAATCCAGTAACAAAACAATCTTTGCGGCCACCGCCGTCTTAGCGTTGGTGTCCAACCTCAGGAGTGAAAACGGTGGAAAACTCCATCACTGGTTGTATAAGTCTTTTCTGCTTCTATTAAATCACTTACTTCCAATTGCGGGAGTCCATCTGAACTAATATCTTGATTTTCTTTCTTGGCACGCCATTTTTTTATCCAATAACGTGTACAATTTCTTGCTTGAGCTGTAGCTCGCACCAGTCGTCTCCATCTTGAAAATCTCTCAATCTTTGGTACCAGCAAATCGTCCTCAGGAACATCAATTATCATATTCACCATATGAACTTCTTCGTCATTCTCACAATCATTGATTATATTTTCGATTGGCCAGTCCTTCTCATCACATTTAAGGAAATTAGGTCCCACAAACCAGTTGCTATTTTCACTGAAGTCACATTTCACATTTCTTGTAGCCATGTCAGCTGGATTCTCTTTGGTAGGAACCCATTTCCAATTCCTGATGTTAGTCTTCTCGTCAATCTCGTTGATTCTGTTGGCCACAAAGGTTTTATATCTTCTGGAATCACTTCTGATCCATTTTAACACTGTTTGGGAATCACTCCAGTAAATTACTTCATCGATCTTGATGTGAAGACAATCTTTCACTGCGACAGCCATTCTTGTACTCAGTCTAGCTGCTTGTAATTCCAGTCTGGGTATAGTCGAGCCTTTGATTGGAGCAACCATGCTTCTTGCACACACAAAACTGACATCAATTCCATTCACTGATTCTATCCTCAAGTATGCCACTGCTGCATAGGCAAGGCTGCTGGCATCCCCAAATACATGTAGTTGAATTTTCAAAGCGTGAGGTAAATTGACTGAATAACACCGAGGAATCTTTACTCTGTCGATCGTCTGAAGTTCATGAATGAACTCCCTCCAGTTAGTCAGGACGTCTTCAGGAATCTCTTCATCCCAGATGATCTTATGGCGCCAAAGTTCCTGCATGATCATCCTTAGAACTTCCCTTATTGTTGGAACTTTCTGGGAGGAGAACATGTCCTTCGGGATGTGATGGAAATTGGTCTTGAAGGTGAAAACATCATCTTTAGAATCCCACCACAATCCAAGCACTCTCTCTGGTTCGTCTTTGTTGTTTAGACTTTTCATGTTGTCCTGAAGAGTATCCAAGATTCTTTCATCATTTGCTGTCCAGTTGACTACATCAAAACCTGCTTGATGCTGCACATATATGATGTCTTCAATGCGTTGTTGTGCTTCTTCTATGGAATCAGCAGTGCCTAGGTAATCGTCACAATACGTGTAGTCTAGAATTCCCTTCACAGCATCAGGAAACTCTTCTTGAAACTCCTTGGCATTCACATCTTTAACATAAGCTGCTAAAGCTGGAGAACAAGATGCTCCAAAGGTCATAACTTGCATCTTATATTCATCTGGGGGCTTATCTCTTGTCATTCCGCGCCAGAGAATCCTTTGATAATTGACGTCTTCTTTTCTAATGTACACTCTATGGAACATCTCTCTGATATCCCCCATGAAGGCGAATTTTCCTCTTCGGAAATTCTCCAGAACTGCTGGCAATGATCTCAATAAATCAGGTCCTTTTAAGAGGAGATCATTTAGAGAAACATCATGAGATTTTGCTGCACAGTCGAACACAACTCTGATTTTTCCCTTAGCTGGATGAAAAACAGAAAAGTGGGGTAAATACCACACATTCTCAACTGGCAACAACTTTTCCTCATCCGTTATCTTTACAAGATATTTTTTCTGGATATGATCATCCATTTTGGTACAATAAGCTGCTGCTAATTGTGGGTCTTTGTCCATCTTTCGCTCCACAAACGTCAAACGTTTCAGAGCCATGTTCTTGGAGTCAGGCACTTTTGGGGGCTGTTTTTCTTTCCATAGCAATCCAGTCTCAAATCTTCCATCACTAGTCCTCTGTGTTGTCGATTTCATAATTTCCAGTGCCTTCTTGTCGTCCCTTGAATATCCTTGTCCAGGAAGATCAGTCCCAAAAGATTCCAATGAGAATGATTGTTTAACCATCTCATATAGTTCGTCTTGGCGTTCTATAGTCGTCATTACTCGAGCATCATGAAAGTCCTTGTTGTTAAGTTGGCCCATAACTGCCCATCCAAGCCAAGTCTTAACAAGATATGGAGAATTCCATTGGCCATGAATGACCTCTCTCAACATTATTCATGGACTCAGGCTGTCCTTCAGATAGATACTTCCAGTTCTTGGTGAGATTCTCCACATCAACAGACTGTTTAGGTAACTTCATATCTGTTACGGTGTGAACATTCTTCAAGAAGTACATCTTCGAATCCTGAAGAGTTCCCTGAATTTCACACTTCACCATTTGGGAGTCCTCTTCAACGCATTGCATTAATGTTGCCCCTTGCCATCTTAGCACCTTTCAAGGTCCAGAAATTCCCACTCTATCTGCAAGTGACCGTTTCATCATTGTAACGGTCGATCCTTCATCAAGAAACGCGTATGTCTTGATGCGTCCACTTGGTCCTCCCACAAAGACAGGGACTACTTTAAGTAAAACTGTCCCAGAAGTCTTTGACACATGTGCAACTGTATTTATTGCACTTGCTCCCTCCTGTCTCGAAATCTCGCTTGATGTTACCTCTTGTCTAGGAATTTCAACATTCGATGTTCTCCTTTCAGGGCTATTCGTTAGTGGTCTATTTTGTCTCGGAATCGTCTCTGTATGTAAAAGAGAATTATGTCTTCGTCCACAACCATTCACAGAACAACGAATATTTCTCTTGCAAGTTGAAATTCCGTGATTTGGCCTGAAACAAGAGAAACAAAGCATGTTGTTTGTTATCATTTTCCATCTATCATTTACTGTGGCATTTTTGAAAATATCACAGCTGTAAGGTGGATGTTTCCCCTGACAGAAACTGCAAGAGTTTCCTTTCTTTTCAACAACTGCAGCCACAGTCTTCAATTTTTCTTCTCCTGTCGTGGTGTTGTAAATATTTGCAATCGGCAACCGATTTCCCGCTGCACGAGCCTTTACAGCCAGCCATTCAGCTAAAGTCCTCATCGTTACCATATGCCTAGTCTCCCGAAATTCGGACCATTGGATTTGCATCCCCAGAGGAAATTTGGTGAGAACTTCATCCATTAATTGTGGATTTTCTATATAGCAATTAAAATTGAAGCTTTCAATTGCTGCCACTGAATTGGTCAATGTGGCTGAAAATTTAATGAGGGTGTCTGGTTTGTCCTGTTTGATTGATGGTAAATCCTTCACCTTCATAATCATGGTCTTTATCAAGTATTCGGGTCTTCCGAATCTTTCACATAGAGTTTCCATGATATTTTCAACGTTTTGTGACGAATATAAAAGAAAATGTACAGCCTCGCGTGCATCTCCTTTCAGACTCTTTTGAAGAAGCATGAGTTTTTCGTCGTCTGTGTATTGGCATACCCTGGTGATATTCGTATACCAGGATAAATATACGGGGAATTCTTGAATATTTCCGTCAAAATATTGTACTTCGTTTCCCATCGTCTGTCTTGTGAGAAACTTTTGCATCATTTCCGTAGTGTCGGTCTCTTTCTTCTCAGGCGGAATCGTGTGCATTGCTGTCTGTATGGCTCTTTTAATTGTTTTATTGAGTTCATCCTCAGTAATAGAGAAAATTTTAGTCGTTTTTGGTGTTCCATTATTTTCAGTCGTCTTCAGTTTTTCAAATCTCTGAAGAATTGGGCCCAAATCTTCGAAATCTTGAGTTCCTTGTCTCGAATTTCTTGGTGTGTCTTTCTGAGCTACTTTTCCCTGTCCGGGAACATCGTGCTGTGTTCTTTGAGCCACAGATAGCTGTGCTCGTTGTTCCAAGACACGTTCCTTTTCCTTGAGTAACTCAATTTCCTTCATTGTCTTTTCCATTCTCGTCTGAGCTAGGAGCTCATCGACATGACTATCATCTTCATCGGAACCAAACCTCTTTGGAGGTACTCCTTTCGTTGTTCTTCTGCTACGCCTCACCATCGTCGTCGTTGATCCTAATCCGTGATCGAAGGTCCAATTGTTAGGGACGTAGCGGTTTTATGTATTGGGTTTGGTTTCAGTTGGCAGAGCTTAAGAAATAAATTTGTGTTCGTTCGTCTTGAACAATTTTTATGTGAATTTTATTTTTACTCAATCATTACTATGATTTTTCATTTTTAACAGCCATAATTCGGCCGAAAATGACATATGGTTCCATTACCTGGAGACATGGGTGCTCCACCCACCTCCATAGCCTTTAGCCTTCCTAGAGACACAAGGATAGTAGATCTACATCGGGATTGTGACATTCCAATGTTAAACAAGTTTATCAGAAAGCTAAATACCAAGTTATTACAAAGATGTAAAGATCATAAAAATCCACTAATTAGCCGAATTAAAAAGGCTAAAAATAATTTAGGACTCCCAAAACTCGATATTCGAGCGTAGTCTTGTGATAGTAGGTTATGTTAGTTAAGCATTAGTTAAGGTAGTTAAGTTAGATTTAAGTACAAAAAATCCAAGAAAAAATGCAGGTTTTATAAAATTTTCCTGTGGAAACTAATATCCCAAGACTCATTAAAAGCCGTCATAGTAAATACTTAGCTAATAGCATGTCACATCAAAAATGCGCTAAAGGTTTACATAATGTACCTTGCATATAGCAATCAGAAAATATCCATCTTTTGTTAGAAATAAGATCATAGATGAATAAAGATATTTGAAATCGTAAAAAAAAACTTCTAAGTCATTCAGTGCTCAACAAGAATTGGAAGCAGCAGCAGGATGGCTGACGGAATTTTGAGCGATTTTCAGGAAATTGAAGATAATTATCGGGAGATAATTCGAGAGAAGCGGAAATACTAGAGATCGTACCATGAAACCAAAAAAGCTGTCAAAGATTTTCTTAAATACGTTAAGGACAACCATTCCAAAGACTGTAAGTAAAAAAAAATACAATTCAAATATTAATTTTCTTTTCTTTTCAGTTTACAGCCGCGTTGACAAGAAGTACAACGGATAGATGTCTGAGCTGAAAAAATTAAAATAAAATAAAAAACAGCCCTTTTTAGGGCTAAGAAACAATATTTAAAGAGTTGGATAAATCAAAAAAAAATTGAATTACATAATTTAATTTTCTGGAATTAAAGCATTCAAATGTTTATGGACCGAAATGTTCCGGGTTTTGCAGTTTGGAAAACGAGTTTATGAAAAAAATATTTACAATTATTCTTCCAGTATTTTTCCACAAAATTATTTAGTTTTTGAGGAAATTGGTTAAATTACTAAGATATAAAAAGGGACAGATAATCCTAACCGGCTTATGTAGGTGAGATTCTTAACGTGAGCTAACTCGGAATGCATGCAAATTCGATTTAGAGCTGAAGTTGGGAGACGCCATTCAGTTATCTTGAATCAAATTCGTGAAATTATACAAATTTTGTATTTAAACCAAAATATCAAGGATTTGGATGAACTGACAGAAAAGTGTTATATGGGTGAAATGTAGACCAGAATGTTCTCTATAATTTTCCCATAGAACATGATCTCATCGATTACTCAGAAGCCAAGATAATCGAGGTTTTTTGTTTCTTAACTCGTTTTTTCATCCAGAGTTCCCCAAGTGTTCGTTTGTTGAACTTCAACTATATCAAAGAATTGTTGTATTTTGCGGGACTTTCCATTTAAACCCCTATTTTAAGTGTCTTGGTGGAGTAGAGGCAGTCAAATTGGCATCTGAGTGAATTCAAAGCGTTATTATGGGAAAAATCAATTTTTTCACACTTAAACGGCAAAATCGGAGTGATAGCGTGGTCTGAGTGGAAAATGATGTATGGACGAAATGTAGAGACAAATGTGCTCTACAATTATGTCGAAGTAATCATCAAAATCGGTTCAGCGACAGTCGAGATAATTGAGGTTATGTGATATTGAAATTGGTTTTTCGACTGTGGCGCCCCTGGTGTTGGTCCCACGAAGTTCAAATATTCTAGAAAGTTGTAGCATTTGGTGAGATCTTTCGTTTAAGCCCTCATTCATCAAAATCGGTCACATAGAACCGGAGATATGATTTTTTGAATTTCGTGAAATTTGACCCCTCATATCTCCGGCCGTTCTATTTCGATGAATTTTGACGCTATCACAGCGCCACCTGTGGTGACTTTTTGAACTTCCATCTGAAAGTGCTCATCGAGACGAAACCAAAAAGGTAAAATTTATGTCGCTATGTTAATTAGAACCGGAGATAGAGGCCGGTCAATGTTCGAACTTTGACCCCTTATAGCTCGGGTCAGAGGTTTTAGATCGACTTAAGTTTTTTTTTGTTTGATAGGTATAATCAACGGCTACAACATACTAAAATTTCAGCCCGATGCACAATGGAATTTTTGAGTTATTTAACTTTTAAGATTTAAAAATTTTCTTTTTAATAATAGCGCCCCTAGCGGTGGTTTTATGAACTTGCGATGTTAGAAGGGGAAGTGGCATTTCATGAGAGCTTTCCAAAAAGCCCTCATTTTTTAAATTCTGACAATTAGAACCGGAGTTATGGCCATTTTAAGAAATTTTTTTTGGACCCTTATAGCTCGGGTCAGGGGGGTCGGGGGACCTTAAGTTTGGTACTGATGGAAAGCTCTAAGGCCCAGCTATAACATACTAAAATTTGAGCCCGCTCGATGCCATAGGGGCGGAGCTATTGAGAAAACAAAAAAAGGGGGGTCTTCAAAATGGCGGAAGGAGGGGTGGGGGGTGGGGGGTCAATGCACCATGTTGCAATTTTCATACGATATTTAACCTTTGCCGAAAACCGCAAGTCGATATCTTTTTTAGTTTAGGAGCTATTAAGCTCCAAAGAGCGGCCGGACGGCGGCCGGCCGGCCGCTCTTTGGAGCTTAATAGCTCCTAAACTAAAAAAGATATCGACTTGCGGTTTTCGGCAAAGGTTAAATATCGTATGAAAATTGCAACATGGTGCATTGACCCCCCACCCCCCACCCCTCCGACCAACATTTTGAAGAACCCCCTTTTTTTGTTTTCTCAATAGCTCCGGCCCTATGGCATCGAGCGGGCTCAAATTTTAGTATGTTATAGCTGGGCCTTAGAGCTTTCCATCAATACCAAACTTAAGGTCCCCCGACCCCCCTGACCCGAGCTATAAGGGTCCAAAAAAATTTTCTTAAAATGGCCATAACTCCGGTTCTAATTGTCAGAATTTAAAAAATGAGGGCTTTTTGGAGAGCTCTCGTGAAATGCCACTTCCTCTTCTAACATCGCAAGTTCATAAAACCACCGCTAGGGGCGCTTTTTTTAAAAAGAAAATGTTTAAATCTTAAAAGTTAAATAACTCAAAAATTCCTTATGCGATCGGGCTGAAATTTTAGTATGTTGTAGCCGTTGATTATACCTATCATTATCTCGACTGTCGCTTAACCGATTTTGATGATTACTTCGACATAATTGTAGAGCATATTTGTCTCTACATTTCGTCCATACATCATTTTCCACTCAGACTACGCTATCACTCCGATTTTGCCGTTTAAGTGTGAAAAAAATGATTTTTCCCATAATAACGCTTTGAAGTCACTCAGATGCCAATTTGACTGCCTCTACTCCACCGAGACACTTAAAATAGGGTTTTAAATGGAAAGTCCCACAGAATACAACAATTCTTTGATATAGTTGAAGTTCAACAAATGACTACTTGGGGCACTCTGATGGATGAAAAAACGAGTTAAGAAACAAAAAACCTCGATTATCTTGGCTTCTGAGTAATCGATGAGATCATGTTCTATGGAAAAATTATAGAGAACATTCTGGTCTACATTTCACCCATATAACACTTTTCTGTCAGTTCATCCAAATCCTTGATATTTTGGTTGAAATACAAAATTTGTATAATTTCACGAATTTGATTCAAGATAACTGAATGGCGTCTCCCAACTTCAGCTCTAAATCGAATTTGCATGCACTCCGAGTTAGCTCACGTTAAGAATCTCACCTACATAAGCCGGTTAGGATTATCTGTCCCTTTTATTATTAAAACAATAAATCTGTCAAATGAATCAAATGCTACAATAGACCCGCCTCCACACTTCACTTGCATTCAAACACTGTGTGCTATAAATACTGCTGTACCTGCGACGCTAATGCATTAGATAACTGAACACCGAAGACGCAGTAGCAGAGAACCTCAACGAAGGAAGTCAACATGGCGGAAGGAAAAGCTGAGATTGCGGCGAAAATGAGGGAACTCCAACAAAAAGCAGATGAAGAACTGGAGGATTTGAGAGCTCAGAGGGACCAATATCTGGAGAAATTAATGGTCATTCGAGCCATGTGCGAAGACCTTCTCGATACGATCGAGAGCAGCACCATGGACACCGATCATGCACATCTTATCAAACAAGATGTGAAAAAGAAAATCCATTCAATGACTTGCATTTTGTAAGTCTTTGAAAACTTTCATCCAAAAAAACGGCCCTTTTCAGGGCCACAATAATTTACATAAAGAGCTTAAATTAATCCTAAAAAATCAAATAATTCATTGACAAGTTGGCAAGCAAAGCACAAACTGCCTTTCCGGCGTTTTGTGCATGAGATTGCTCGAGATTTTTCCATCCGATTCTTCAAAGTTGATGTTGTTTTTTTTAATTCTTTTTTTTTTGCTGGAATTGAAATTGTTTAAGGACACCAAACTGTTTCCCGCCATGCGCAAATAGTCGAAATTTCTTACCAAAAAATGGCCCTTTTTAGGGCCATAACAATTATTCCACAAAGAGTTATTCGATAATCCTAAGAAATTTACAATAATTAAACGCAATTACTAAACCACGCCCATTTTCAACACATTTTAATTTTCTACTACCTTTCGTGTTAAATAAATAAATTCAATATGCAAATACACTAAATTGTTCAGAAATAATTTTTGAGAAAGGAATATTAGGTGAGATTCTTAATAATCTCACCTACTATAATCCTAACAAAATTTCATGTCGTCCGGTCGAGCTCAAACTTGGCCAAAATGTGTTTCAGCACTTCCTGATCACGAATATATATGTGGCTAATTTACGTTCCCGGCCGGCCGCTCTTTGGAGCTTAATAGCTCCTAAACTAAAAGAGATATCGACTTGCGGTTTTCGGCATGGTTATATATCGGGTGAACATTGCAACTTGGTGCATTGACCCCCCAACCCCCACCCCTCCGACCAACATTTTGAAGAACCCCCTTTTTTTGTTTTCTCAATAGCTCAGCCCCTATGGCATTTATCGGGCTCAAATTTTAGTATGTTATAGCTGAGCCTTAGGGCTTTCCATCAATACCCAACTTAAGGTCCCCCGACCTCCCTGACCCAAGCTATAAGGGTTCAAAAAAATTTTCTTAAAATGGCCATAACTCCTGTTCTAATTGTCAGAATTTAAAAAGTGAGGTCTTTCTGGAAAGCTCTTATGAAATTCCACTTCCCCTTCTAACATCACAAGTTCATAAAACCACCGCTAGGGGCGCTATTTTTAAAAAAGAAAATTTTTCAATTTTCTAAGTTAAATAACTCAAAAATTCCATTGTGCATTAGGCTGAAATTTTAGTATGTAGTAGCCCTTGATTATACCTATCAAATAAAAAAATACTTAAGTCGATCCATAACCCCTGACACCAGCTATAAGGGGTCAAATTTCGAATATTGACCGGCCTCTATCTCCGGTTCTAATTAACATAGCGACCTAAATTTTATCTTTACTCCTCCTGACCTTTTCATATCGCCACATAAGAAAATTACTTTTGGAGTAAAAATTTCTGCTGAAAAGGAGAAGGATATTATCAGTGTGCTCGATTTTATGCCAGACGAAGATTAAAAATTTTACACTGATAAATTTGCAGTGGAAACAGGAAAAAAGAAAATAGAGAAATTAAAAGACTATTAAAAATGAATTTATTTAAATAGAAAGGCATTTTATTTTTAAAACTATTTTTTAAAAATGTAAAAATATTATACATTGAATATTTCAAGTATCAAGAACACTTGAACTTCGTAGGATCAACACCAAGGGCGCCACAGTCGAAAAACCAATTTCAATATCACATAACCTCAATTATCTCGACTGTCGCTGAACCGATTTTGATGATTACTTCGACATAATTGTAGAGGACATTTGTCTCTACATTTCGTCCATACATCATTTTTCGATCAGATAATGCGATTTGTCCGATTTTGCCGTTTAAGTGTGAAAAAATTGATTTTTCCCATAATAACGCTTTAAAATCACTCAGATGCCAATTTGACTGCCTCTACTCCACCAAGACACTTAAAATAGGGTTTTAAATGGAAAGTCTCACAAAATGCAACAGTAGTGTAGATCTAGCTTCTATACAATAAGTGTGTGTCATAGTATGCGTGAGTTACTCACACACACACACACACATACACACACACATACACACAAGCAATAGAAGTACAAATAAATGTATCATCACTACTACTACTCACACATTCCCATTTTGAGCACAACCAACGACTCCTTCATATTATTATTATTATTGATAATATGAAGGAGTCGTTGGCACAACTCAATCAGTGAATTTTATTAATTTGTTAGTATAGATACTACAATTACTCACACATTGCCTTATCGAGCAGAGCTACAATAAATACATTTTCTCAGTTTGTTAGTATAGATTCAATAATTACTCATACATTGCCATACATAAGGGCATTCTTATCAGTTTGTTAGTATAGATTCATCAATTACTCACACATTATCATATCTAGCAGACCTACAATCAGTACATTCTATTTATTTGTTAGTATAGATTCAATAATTACCTACACAGCGTTATATCGAACAAAACTACAATTGATCTGGTTTATGAATTTACTAGTATATGTTCTTTACTTACTCACACAATGTCATATCGAGCAGAGCTACAATTGATCACATGTACGTGTATGTGATTACAACTCAATCCCTTCATATGTTTTGAATGCTCCATATGATCGCTGACGTCATATTCAGAGAGCAGGGCATTGCGTCTTTTCTTCATTGATGCAAGAAAATATTTCACAATGGGAAAAGTGTTGATTGTGGCAAAAAATCACACCATCAATTGCTACCCAGAGTGTGAAGACGAAAATTTGAATTACATTCTTAACTCTGAGTTGGCAAATGAACAAAATGTAACACTGATTATTTTTATTCCATATGAAGAAAAAGCAAATGATTATGCGTTGAATATTACATTTGAGTTTTCAAGTGTTAAAATGGTAAGAATATGATTTTTACCATGAGAAAGAAATAAAACTAGAGGAGGATGGTAGATGAATTAGAATTCATATGCAATATTTTGAGTAAAAGAATGAAAAATACTCTTTACCCTCTTAAATCATTAAGAGCTTTTTCCAAGGATCTGGGAGTTGGAGTTAGAAAAAAGTAATAAATATGTGCCATAGCAATTGATGTTTAATTTTACACCAGTTCTAACGCCAAATCAACTAAACTTGTCGGTAGTAAATTTGATAATAGGTGGGGGGGGGGGGTTAAAAGATTGAGTAGAAAAATCAAACGCATCATCCTTAGTAGAAATATTAGTACCCCTGTCAAGTATAGAAATTGTTCGCCAGTGTAGATTTTTTTTCAATATTATAAAACAAGAAATAAACTTTGCAAGATTCTCTTTTTATTGATAAACTTTTCATTTAAACTTAAACTTTATTAAAACTCAAACTTAAACTTAAACTCATTTAAACTTCATTTAAAAAATAATATTTTAAAAGTTTCATAAAATAACAGTATATAGTCATTCAATTGGTTTTTAGTTATGTTTAAAAAATTGCATGGAGTTTATAAATTTAAAAAAATAGAAAAAAACGAAAAATATTAAACAATTTAAACTTAACTTGAAGGATTATTACGTTTCGAATAATATCGCTGCATAAATGCCCTCGAAACTCACAGTGATTAGAAGACTTGGCAGCTCCAGAAGTTTTGGAACCTTCCATTAACTTATTTTCATAAGATTCTGTCCTGAGCTGTAACGCTGTCAGGAACCTTGCTGCTTGATCCTTCATGTGCAAGAAAATTGTTGAAAATCCTGGAGCAGTATCTTTGAGAATACTCATGCAGCTTCTTGAACACCGTATCTGTTACAAAGCAAGAAAGATTGTAAGATATTAGGGCGTGGATAGATAAAGAGTGAGATTTATACACTAGTCTCTTGGGCAGATCCTTGTTAAACTGCGAAAGAATCTGACGTGTGTGTGCAATTATCACCAGTCATGCCAAACTAAATAATATTCTATTTCTTTAAACTATAAATAACTTCACTCTATATATGGAAGATTATCAATAAAAAATTCCTATAATTTATTTTTAAAAAATCAGTCAAAATTTTATAAATTAATTGTAGTTATTTCCACTGTTATTTGATAACACACGCCAGAATTCACTGAGAATTTCACTATGTGAATGGATTCACTCTCAATTCAAGTCAAAGTTCACATAACAAATATAGATTAATTAATGTCTTAATTTAAATGTTACTTACCTTAGGAGAAATATATCTTTATTACTGAAGAATTTTCTGCTGGACAGTGTAGAGGGCAATGTCCCTCTGTAAAAGCACAGCTTTCACACGCAGCAACGTGTCCACACGGAAAAAATACAGTGTTAATTACATTATCATAACAGATTTTACAAAGTCTTTCTTGATAGACAGGTTGTGGTGGAGGAGATTCTGGTATGACTATCACACCGTCTATCAAGAGGTCGCACAAATCATTAAAGGCTTCTGGTACATGTGTGCCACTGTTTAAAATATTTAAAAGAATCCTTTTTTTGTATACTCGTCAGCACATGTCCGTCACCCACTAATTCTTTTAACTTCTTCACTATTACAAGAATTAAGGATGGGATTTCGCATCCCCTAGTGAGATCTATTAAGTCATTAACACTTTTATCGATTATAATGAGATCCACCATCTCCTCCTCACTTTTTCCGATTGCAAAAATTTTTGCTAGTCTATGCAGATAAGCCATAATTCACTGATTAATTCTTTCACTGAATTAAGAACTATACTAAAAGATTTTTATCACTCAGTCTTCTTAAATACCCCATATACATATTCACAATTTTATTTTACATACACTAGTGTGAAAAGTGTTAGATGTCCATTTAGGCATCATATAGACAAATCGTCAATATATTAAGGCATTTGAAATAGAAATCATAATCTCAACTAACCTGTGGGAAAAGTTAAGTGTAAACTGATTCAATTTCTTGTATATGATCCCTGATTGACATACAATCATAAAACCTATATGGTAACCGTGATTAGACATATTGCATTTTTTCATTAACTATAGGAATAACATAATGTTTGTTATCCCAAAAAGAGATAATAAAAAATTTCAAAGATTAAACAACAACAAGATATTAGCGTAAATGTAATCATTTCTAAACGAAGCGCAATATATTTTTTTTAACTTTTGTTTTCACATGAAGTTTTAAAAGTAATGGATAGAATTTTTTCTTTGAAATTATTTTTTATTTTTGCTTCAACATGGACTTTTAAAAAGTGAATTGTAGATTTCTCTTTGCAACAAAATATTTTTTTTAACTTTTGTTTTAAGATGAACTTTTAAAAGTATATCTAGAATTTTTTCTTGCAACAAAATATTTTTTAACTTTTGCTTCAACATGAAGTTTTAAAAACATGTTTAGAATTTTTTTTGCAACAAAATATATTATTTTTACTTTTGTTTCGACATAAAGTTTTACAAGTATATCTAGAATTTTTTCTTGCAACAAAATATTTTTTAACTTTTGTTTCAACATGAAGTTTTAAAAACATGTCTAGAATTTTTTTTTGCAACAAAATATTTTTTTTAACTTTTGTTTCAAGATGAACTTTTAAAAGTTTGTCTAGAATTTTTTTCTTTGCAACAAAATATTTTTCTAACTTTTGTTTCAAGATGAACTTTTAAAAGTTTGTCTAGAATTTTTTCCTTTGCAACAAAATATTTTTTAATTTTTGTTTCAAGATGAACTTTCAAAAGTTTGTCTAGAATTTTTTCCTTTGCAACAAAATATTTTTTTAACTTTTGCTTCAACATGAACTTTTAAAAGTATAAGTAGTAAGCATAAAGCAGAGTACTGTTTTGGGGGCGTGGCTTTCCATGGAGCACGATACTGTTTTGTGCCGGCATGTCGATAACTCTGGTGTGTGGTCTACGTGCAGGCCTGTTTCCCCGCTCCGCGCTCCTCCCCTCCTCCCGCTCTTCACCATTTTTGTTAATTATTTTAACTGAATATGGAGCACAATACTGATTTATGGGCGTGGCTTGTCTGTGGATATGGTGCACAATACTGATGGGGGAAGAATTTTGATTGGCTATAAAGCACGATACTGTTTTGGGGGCGTGGCTTTGTATGTGGATATGGAGCACAATACCGTTGCAGGAAGCATTTTGATTGGCTATAAAGCACGATACTGTTTTGGGGGCGTGGCTTTGTATGTGGATATGGAGCACAATACCGTTGCAGGAAGCATTTTGATTGGTTATAAAGCACGATACTGTTTTGGGGGCGTGGCTTGTTTGTGGGTATGGAGCACAATACTGTTGGGGAAGCATTTTCATTGGTTATAAAGCACGATACTGTTTGGGGAAGCGTTTTCATTGGCTATGGAGTACGATGCAGTTGTTTGAAATCTGATCCATTTCAGACTCCATATTGGACTTTACGCTGTGAGCTTTAGATGTGGCCATCTTGAACTTTTTGAGCTTTGAACTTTTTGAGATGTTAAATGAAATTTTAGGTGAGATTCTTCAGAATATTTTTCCTCTATGCACTGTCCAAGTGAGGAAAAATGCAAATGCAATATGAGACCTTTTCGCACTCGCTATCATATGGGAATGAGTATGCAGAGTGCAAGAAGTTGATTCCTTCAGACGGAGGAAGGCAACACGGAAAAAATGTCTTGATGAGTGGAATTTCACAATATTTTGCAAATCTTAGATCACCCAACTACTCAGAAGAATTGCAAATTGTGGTTTTTGGTGTCACATACAGTGAATGAAATTTTAGGTGAAACTCTTCATTATCTTTTTCCTCTGCACAGTCCAAGTGTGGAAAAATGCAAATGCAATATGAGCCCTTTTCGCGCGCTCGCTACCATATGGGAGAGTCTCTTTCTATCATTCTCAGTGCAAAAATTTGATACCTCCAGACAGAGGAAGGCAACACAGAAAAAAGTCTCGGAAGTGTAATGCTATTGTAGCACCTCAATGAAAAATGAAGATCAGCAACAGATGATCAATGAAAAGAGAAAAAACACATTTTTTACATTTTATAAATTCTTTATTGGCAAACAAAAAAAAATTAATCTATTGCATATCAGCTTATGACAAAATGATATTCCTATTTTTATCAATTTCCAACTTCGCATCATATTCCGCATACACGATGCAAGTAATAGTTTTAGGAATTGTCTCAGAAAAACGAGCTTCTATGCGAATAGAGCCCTGATCTAACAGAGAAAGGCATCCACCTGAATGAGCATCGGGGTTCAGATCATATGCCAAGATGAAAAATCCATTTTTAAATTCTTCATAAGTGATGTCATGCCCTTTGTCATCATAGTGAATGCCTGTCCCAGTAAAGAGAGTCTGATATGCTTTTGCATATTGATCTTTAGGAAAATCCATGTGAAGAGGATTAATCGGATATGGTGTGCCATTTACAAGTAGGGCGAAATCTGAGATATTATAATGCTGAAAATTAAATGGATCTTGAGATCTTTGTCCATTATATGCAGAATTGTCAACCATGGCAAAAATTACTCGGCGTGGCAAAATTCCATGAAGTATATTGTCCAAATTTATGGAATTAGACCCTGCGGGAACTGTTAGTGTTTTAATTTCAACTTTTTTATAATGGTATTCTGCATTCTTATGCTCAAGCACTTTGTTATGGGCAAGAAGAATATTGGGGTTTAAAGTTATCTGTTTCATATACATTGTTGCATCGTGTATGCGAAATTGTGGATTATGATTATCATTGCAAAGAAGAAAGAAAGATGATTTCTCAAGAGTAATAATAATCCTTAGGTCTACATTGTTAATTAAGAATAATGGCTGATTGAACATGTCACAATGTAGCCGACCCAAAACCTCAATTATTTTACTATTTTTAATCAAATTATTTCTTTTTGATTGATCTTTTATCCATCCCGAGTTGCGTAGGAAAGTGTTTTTGGCATCTTGTCCATAAGACAAAAGTGTCTCAAAATAGCTCCTGTAATGATAATCTCCTTCACTCTGGGAAATGATCCTTCCATTGAGTGAAACAGACACCGATCGTATGAGTGAATGCAGGATGTTGTTTACAATTCCTGGTTGATCAATATCCTCATCTGTGTATCTTTCTCCATTTTCATTTAAGAGTTGAATTTTAAATTTCACGTAGATTGAAGATAGATCTCGATAGCAATCTCCATTGGATACAGAGTAAAATTCAATCACTGATGCATTATCTAGACTGGCAAGGGGTTGATAAGAGATTTCATCGGCTCTGAGAATAGATGTTTGCAAGGGTGGAGATAGAAAAATATCCAGTTCGCTCTTCATGCATTCTGTGTATTGCGCCATTATGAAAAAATATCCAAGACTCTAGTTTTTTTATTTTGCTTGGCTTTGACCTTTTTGAGCTTTGATCTCTTTTTAATAATCTTTTCCTGAATTTTGTTAAGAATATTTTTGGTTTTATTCTTTTTCTTCGATCTGGACCTCACTAAGGATGATGAGGGAATAGAAGATCCTCTCTGTGGACTCGTATATATACCTTCTCCAGTCATAGTTTTGAATTTTTTAATAGCTTTTTGTCTTAAATCATCTCGAGCTTCTCTACCCCTCTCCAGAAGAATATCTTTAAGGGGTTTTGTACCAATATCTGTTAAAATTTCAGCTCCTGTTTTTGCAGCTTGTGTTTTCAATGCAGACAATCCTCTAATAAAAAGTGGTTTTAAGAATCGAATTAATCCTCCAAGAACTGAACCCAGTCCTCGACCTCTTTGTACGCCGTAGAAATCAGGAACATAAACACTCCCAATTTCTCCACGGCCAATTTGTCTCATATAATATGAAGTGTATAGGTTAGCCATCTTTGAGTTAGTGAAGAAATCAATAATAACAGGAGTATTTATATCTTTTCATAACATCATTTATTTCTCTTAAAATGAAGTACTAACATTGTTGGTGTTGAGCTTGCTTGAAAATTGTAGGGTTTCCCATTTTGGGATGTGATTAAAATTTCAATCGTATCAAAATCATTTTTTTCTACAGGAAAATATTGAATTCTCTCAAATGATTTATAAACTTCATTGTTCTGAATTAAAAGTATGGTCCTTAGGCATCTTGCAAAAGTATTGCTTACAAGTTGAGGCCTAATTATATCAGTGTACACAAACATTAAGTCCCTGGTGTGGCTTGTTGTGAATGGGGCTGGAGAAATCGATGGATGCAAAACTGATGAAACAAAATCATCCCTGTTCACATCATGTATGATTGGAGGTAATTTTGAATGTTCTAAAATTTTTAAAAGTTCATCTTTGTTGCGTGCAGATTGTGGAACAGATGCAAATATTGTTTTCATAAGATCATCAATAGATTCATAATTATCTCTGTACAGTGGAATATCAAACATTGTGTCATTCAAATACATGCTGATTGTGGTCAAAGGTTCAGACACCTCATCAAAAGATTCTTTTACAATTATATCAGCTGGCTCGCATTGTTGTTTTGGTCTTAGAAGAGCTGCGAGTTTGGCATTTCCACTCATTTCACTCATCTCCACGTGCTCAGTGTCATATGTGCACTCTGTGCATTCCTCAATAAGCTGCTCGAGTTTCATTTCAATGTTGAATGCCTCGAAAGAAGATCCCACAGTTGGATTGTCCATTGTAGAATTATGATTATAAGCATTTTTCACCAAGTAGAGAAGACTTCTTAGAGGTGTTTGTGGTGTGTAAATGGGAATTGTTATCGGCTTTCTCGTTCCCTGATTATTTATTATGGTGATAGTTTTTGGCTTTACAGCTTTAGGTTTTTCCCTATCACCAGATGATTCTGCCACATTAAATGAAATTTCAGCAAGTCCAACAACCCATTCACCAGGCAAGAAAATTTTTGCTGGCAATTTGGTATAAAAATTTGCCAGTGTGTTATGAGGAAAATATCTCTGTGAGGAATTGCTCAACAGAGTCAAGTAAAAATCATTTTTCATGTCGCTCGATGCCATATTGATTTAAAATATCGACCTGATTTATCCAATGAGATGTATCATCCCCTTTGAATTTTACATAATACTGAAGATTTTTCCCCAGGCCTCGTGTTTTTATAATCTTTTCAATGGGAGGGTGACCATCTTTAATCTGTACCTTTTGCAATTGCTGTTTATAAAATCTTCCAGAAATCGGGGTATTTTTGTAATCACGCAAAATGTATATGGGGATGGGTTTCTTGGCGATTATTTTGTCTATGTGAAATTTTTCGACTGTCCAATGTTGCTGAAATCCTCTGTCAAATGATGGTTTAGTTTTTGCGACTCTCACCAAATCATCTACTTGAAGATTATTCGCATTCTTTGAATATTTTGATAAAAAATCCAAATGTTGGTCTCTATATCTTTTATTTAAATTTGCAACATCATCATCTGTTACATCGTTAGGTGTCATTCCTATAGTTCTATGATGAGAATTATTATAGACAAAAATCAATTGATTCAGAACATCGATATATCTCTCTGTCTTTTTATGTGTAAAATATCTAAACATTTTCTGTTTAAACGTTCTGTTGAATCTTTCCACGACGGCACATTTAATTGATGGGTTATAAGAAAAATTTTGCTGAATATTTTTGCTTTTTAAGTAACTTTTGAAAATTGAGTTTTTAAATTCTTTCCCATGGTCAGACTGCACTTTTTCAGGAATTTTCCCACTCTTTTTAATAATATCGGCAAAAGCTTTAGTTACCTCTTCTGCAGATTTATTCTTAAGTGGACGCACAAATGCAAATTTGGAAAATACATCAATGACGGTTAGAATGAAAGAGAAATTGTCATTATGCTTTTTATACTGTCTCATATCAACCAAATCAATTTCCCATAACTCATCAATATTTGTAACTATATATTTATTTTTCGGATAATTCTTTATTACAGGATGATGCAAAGTATACACATCTTGTTTTTGCAAATAATTTGTTATGTCTTTTTTGCTGACAATATTTTTCAAATTTTCAAACAGTTTCTGTGGTCTGGAATACAAGTTTTTACTGTTTAAATTCAAATATTCCTCATCTAAGGTACTGGAGTCCATGATAATTTCTTTTGCACAGGAAAATTGATTTCAGATTGACCAGACCCTTGTGGCATCTTCCTTATATAGCTTCGAGTCCGTTTCGGCGAACGTGGTGTAATTTTTCTGGCCCTCTTTGGTTTAGCAGGTGTTTTCTCAGGCTCATCTTTATTTGTAGGCACACTGTATACATTTCCCTCATTATCCTCAATTGTTATACATGCTGGAATGCTAGATCTTTGAGATGGATCTCGCTCATATTTCGACAATTTTTTTAAGAGCTTTTGTTGAGCACTTCTCGGGAGTCCATCAAAATGTTCATCATCAACAAGATTAGTGGTTTCGAAAATATCCTCCTCTCCTAAATTGATCAGGGAATCTTCTTTTTGAGAAAGTTCATTTTCTTGAACAATATCTTGAATTTCATCATCAATGAACATATCATCACTTTCAAACGCAGTTGTAGTAGATTTATCCAACGTTGGTGGTCCATTGTATCTTGTTTGGGTACCCACTGAATATGTTGGTAAAATTTTTCTCTGCTTTTCACGATGCAAATTGATAGATCGAGGAAAATTTTGCTTTTTGCGTTTCAATTCTGATTGCTTTGCAAGAGAATGTCTGTATCTGTACCATTTCTCAACATTGTTAATTTTTTTGTTAGAGAGAATTTTATATATCTCACGATCCAGAGATGTCAAATTTTTCTCAAAATTTATGAAAGGCTTTAATTCATCAAACAACTCGGGTGTGACTACTACATATCGTTGTAGAGAATTTTTCTTCCTATCCATTATGATCCCAAAAATTTTCCAATCGCTCCTGATAATAAAGTTGAAATTAGGATTGGTAAAAATCCTGATCCTCTCTGCACTAGTAATTTCCTCCTGGAGCACTGTGATGTTTTTGAGCATGCAATTTTGCGGATCTCATTTTTATACTTTTTCAGAGGTCCAATACGCTTAGGCTTAATTTGAAGATTTCCATTTAAAGTATTTTGTACGATTTCTTGCAAAGCTTTGATAGTTGATTGGGAACAATTTTGGATAATAGATTTCCTCAATGCTGGAGATGCATCTTTAAGCACATACAAAATATGCTTGTTTTCCTTCAATCTCTTGAAACAATTCCTGTGATTTACCTTCTTCTTCTTCTGTTTCATTTTTGGATAGATATTCGGGATTAGCAAAACACTCGCAAAAAGATTTATTGAAAATATTGGATCGATATCTAAAAATATCTGGTGTCTCCTGGTTTAGATCAATCATAAGATAGCCAAAAGGTTGTTCAGTGCATTCCTTATATACGTTCAACAAATGTCCAGGATTTTCTGGATGCAGTTGACGAGCGAGAGGAAAAAATTGTGATTTATCACGCACATTTTTGAAGATCACAAGATATTTTGCATTAAGAGAAATGGTTCGCGAGAATCTCGATTGATAGAAAATGTTTTGACAAATAAAAATTATTGAAATGTTTCGATGATGTGATTCTTTGATAAACATGTCACAAATTCTCTGCTCATATTTTTTGTCAGTCATCATATCATCAATAATCACCAATTTTGCATTTTTATCATTAGTGCCTATTTTATCGGGAATGCCTTGACAAATTTTAAGATTTTGAATTTTTGGTAAATTGCCAACACTTCCTTGTTCAGAGAAACACCAATAAATGTTCTCAAAGTCCGTATCTGTGAAGTCTCTCAAATTTCTCAAAAGATCGAGAGCAAAAGTTGTTTTGCCACACCCAGATGGGCCAGCCAGAATTATGGAGAAAGGCACTCGAAATTTAAACATCTTCTTTTTTCAGAAATAATCAAATGATGAAAAATCTCATAGAGGCCGAGGTATTTATACATTTCCTCATCATGATCTCTGAAGAAATTTTAAAGTGAAAACAGAAAATGCAACCACAAAAGGAAAAACAATCCACAGAAAATTCCCAAAAAAAGAAGTTGAATATATTTTACAAAATCTTTTATTTTTCAATAGACAAAAAGGTTGAATCAGTTACTCTTCTTTCTTACATCCACGTTAACAAAGTTGTAATTTCCCGCATCTTCTCTCCCAAGATAGGCCAGTTCCCACATATCCTCTGCTGAAATTTTTGTCAGTTCATCTCCGTTCATTCGCTTGGTTAAGGATTTCGGGAGCCAAATGTTGATATTCTCTTCCAACTCAGCAATGTAGTTCTTCCCGAACTTCGTATTCACCATCCTTATTCCATGGATATGGTAATATCTTCCTTCTGTCAAGCTGCTTGCAGTAACTGCCTTCTGCATTTTAACCTCCTTTCTGGCTTGATCGAACATTTTCTGAAGATCCTGTAACAAAAATAAAGAGCAATATAAGTTTTGATCATCTTTAAAAAAAATCAATTAATAAAATCTTACCATTTTGGTTGAGATTGATTCTGTAGATGTTAGTAAACGTAAATGTTGGCACTCTGACTTCTGAATGTGGAATAATTAAAATTTCAAACGTTCGATTGCATTATATACTGGCAAGAAGTGCACCGATTAAAAATTATCCCACGGGAAAATGAAATATGATTTTTCATCATAAGAAAATGCAAAATTGTGAAATAAATTCCTGGAAAAACATCACTCCAGATAAAAAATGAAATTTGACACTTTTCCTCTTTGTCTGCACTAGGACATGTTTCGAACATGTCTGGATGACGCTATCAAAATGCATTTTCGCGATCGCAACTTTTCTCGGAAAAATTCCATTCCCACCTGAAATATGATCTTCTGCACACGTGCAATAAAAATTCTCATAGAAAATGCAAAATTGTGAAATAATTTCCTGGAAAAGCATCATTTGCGAAGAATGAAATTGGACACTTTTCCTCTGCATGGACTAAGCTTATCGCGAAGACACTGCTGAATTTTTCGCGATTGCAACTTTTTCTTGGAAACAGTAAATTTCATTCCCCCTTGAAATATGATCCTTTGCACACGTGCAATAAAAAGTGTAATAGAAATTGCAAAATTGCGAAATAATTTCCTGGAAAAGCATCATTTGCAAAAAATGAAATTGGACACTTTTCCTCTGCATGGACTAAGCTTATCGCGAAGACAACACTGAATTTTCGCGATCGCGACTTTTTTCTTGGAATAAGAAATTCTAATCCCACGTGCAATTGAAATTAGAGATTTTTGTCTGGACATAGTTTGTCCATTCTGTGGGAAAATGCATTTTCGCGATAGATGAATGTGAGTATAAAAACCCATCGCGGAATGCAATTCTGTCACAGTCGCTGCAATTTTAGTGAATACACTATCTCGTACTCTACAAGTGAAAAAGTGAAGTTCTAGTGAAAATGAGTGGTGGAAATTTGAAAGTTGTGATTGAACTTCTTGCCCAAGAGAAATCAGAAATTGAATTACTCAATTTCCTATTCAAAGACAAAAATGTGATGGAGCTGGTTGACATGCTGGCCAAAGGTGATGAAGTATTATCTGCTGCAATCTTGACAAAAATGAAGTCTGATATGGAACAAGGGTTGGAACTACAGATCAGTGATAAGAAGAAGCTCGTGAAAAACTTATGCGGACAACCGATGACTGAGAGATTAACGGAGCTGTTAAATGAGATTTTGTTCTTCACCAAGGGCAATAATCAACATGTTCACACTGGCGGTGGAAATATAGATGATAATATACTTGAAGCGGGGATATCTCATAATATGACGGTATGTACAGATTCCCTAACTAATCTACATATAGTGAGATATAAAATAAATAAAATTATTTAATTCAAGGAACAGGGAGCTACAAACGGAGCACTTGAGACAGTTGCTGTTGAAGACGTCGCTGAAACTAATACGGAGGAAAGGGAATCTTCAGAACCCTTTGAAGAAGATTTGGTTAAATTTCTTCAAAAAACCAAGTCTTTCAGCAAGCGTTTTAACACCACCCAAGTTGAACTGAGTTTCCAACTAAAATGTCCTACCTCAGATACCTGTATGGATTGGCTGGAAAAGGCTTTCAGCAAGGTGATTGCAACCGTCCAGGCGGAAGGAAATCCAGGGGACAAAGTAATCTTCGAAATATGTCTTAAAGGGGATTCAACCAATAAGCCCATATTTTTGGGACTACGTCCTCTGGGCTCTTTGACAGCAGATGCTGTATTTGCAGCCATGGAAAAAGTACATCAAAGTACAACAGTTTTCAGCGAAGCCGATGTCCTAAGTGTTAGAGCATATTTGATACATCAAATGGTAGGTAAGCAATCAATTATTTTGCTTTTTGTTTGTTTGTTTTATTTGTGAGTATCATCATATAGTAATATTTGTTTTCGATTACATTATTCTACAGGGCGTGGAAAACGTCATTATCCAGGAAGGATGAATCTGGCGGAGATGAGGAGGTTCAAGCAGAAGAGCATAATAGATATCTCCGGAACATCTAATTGCCTACCAACATCACTTTTTGTTGGTAAGTGCCTCCTAATTAATGATCATGAAGAACGGAAAAAACAGTTACATCGTATAAGACGTTATCCCAGTGCCCTCAAAAAGGAAGTTTCACAATTAATTAAAAATGTAGGTGGGCCTGTTAGTGAAGAGGGTTCATACGGGCTCGATTTCGTCAATAGATTTAATAAAAAATTTGGAAAACAATATAGAATCAATATTTATGATGATGCGGGGAATTTTGAAAGTATAGCATACAAATCGCGGAGGACCAAGGAAAATCAAAACAAAGTAATTAATCTATTTTATGATACAGATGAACGGCATTATTTCTGTATTAAATCTGTCAAGGGTTTTTTTGATTTCAATTATCAATGCAATATTTGTGACACTTTATATAATAACAGTCATATTTGCCCTGAAACCTGCAAATATTGTACAAATACTCCACCATGTCCATCTGTCAGGGATATGATCCCATGTACTTCATGCAACAGATCTTTCAAGGGCATCAATTGCTATCAATATCATCTTCTTAATGGGGTGTGTAATCGTATGAAAATGTGTGATCAATGTTTCGTCATGATTGACCCTTCCACCCCACACAATTGTGATTCACGCACTTGTGATATTTGCTTCAAAGTTTGTCCGCTTCCACACTATTGCTATATGCAAGAGTATAAGAAAAAAGTTTCCAGAGAATATACCCTTATTTTCTATGATTTTGAGTCAGAGTTTGTAGATATAGGAAATGGATTTTCAAAACATGTTCCGAATCTTTGTGTGTCATATACTGTATGTCACTTGTGCAACAATTCTTTAGATTCAAACTGCACTAATTGCTCCCCCGTGGAACATGTTTTTGAGAGCGACAGCAGCGGATCAGCGGTAGCAAAATTTTTGGATTATGTACTTACTTTTAGACCTATGCCCACTGTTGCTATCGCTCACAATGCCAAAGGCTACGATGGGCAGTTCATACTCGAAGAGCTGTGCCAGAGGGAAGAGAAGATCGAACCTGTTTTACAAGGTTGCAAAATATTATTTGCAAAAGTTAAGGGGGTCACATTTCTTGACTCTCTCTCCTTTATTCCCTTCCCTCTGTCACAATTCTCAAAGAGTTTTGGACTGCCCGAATGCGATAAGGGATATTATCCCTATAAATTCAACACCATGGAAAACCGCTCTTATATTGGACCTTATCCTCCAATTGAAATGTACCCAATCGAATCTATGACCTCCCAGCAATATACTGAGTTTCTAGAATGGTATGAGCAAGTCAAAGAACTCCCCTTTGACAACCGTAAAGAGCTCATCCATTACTGCCGCCAAGATGTTAAAATCCTCATGATGGGATGCCTCAACTTTATGCATTCCTTCATTGAAACTACATCTTTGAATCCATTCTTGCAGGCTATCACCATAGCTGACGCTGTGATGAAAGCCTACAGGAAAAATTACCTTACTCCCAATACCCTTGCTATTACTCCCAAAAACAATTATAATTCCAATTTCCTTCAAATGCAGAGCAAAATTTCTTTGAAATGGCTCGTGTATATGAAGGAAACTTCCCATCCTAATATAAAGTATGAGGTCAAAATTCGCGGTTCTCGATATATTGCTGATGGATATGATGAGGCCTCTAACACTGTGTATAGTTTTGAGGGTTGTTTCTTCCATGGGCATACATGCTTTTTAAATAGAGGGCATGCATTCTCGAAAAAGCCCAATGATAACATGCAGAGTCGTTATGAGGCTACTCTAAAACGATTGGATCACATTCGTCAATTGGGGTATAATCTTGTTTCAATATGGGAGTGTGAATTCCGTCGGATGTTAGAATCGGACCCTGTGCTTGCGGAGAGACTGAACAATCATCCTGAAGTCGTAGACTCGGGATTTGATTTGCGATCAGCGGTTTACGGGGGCCGAACTGAGGTATTCCGCACATATTACAAATGTCGCCCCGGGGATAAAATTTATTACTATGACTTTACGTCTCTCTACCCGTGGGCGAACAAATATTCGAAGTATTTTGTCGGGCACCCAAAAATTATCAAAGATATTCCAAGTCAGGAGGAAGTATTGAAGCATGACGGTGTGGTGAAATGCACCATTCTCCCACCAAAAGGCCTTTACATCCCCTGTCTTCCCTTTAGGTGCAATAACCGACTCTTCTTCCCTCTCTGTCGAAAATGTGCGGAAGATCTCAATACTGATCGATGTCTCCATTCAGACGATGAGAGATCCCTCACAGGAATATGGTCCATTGATGAAGTCCGTCTTGCAATTGATCATGGATACGTGATCACCAAGTGCTTTGAAGTCTGGTCATACAGAACTTCTCAATACAATCGCGAGACGGGTGAACGTGGACTATTTGCTGATTACGTCGATAATTTTCTCAAAATTAAGCAGGAAGCTAGTGGATGGCCCCCGGGAGTTGAATCCGAGTCTGATAAAGATAATTATATCCGCGAATTCTTTGAAAATGAGGGTATACAGCTTTATAAAGAAAACATACGTGTTAACAAAGGTATGCGTTCCCTTGCAAAAATAATGTTGAACAGTTTGTGGGGCAGATTCATAATGCGGGAGAATTTTACAAAAACTACAATCTGCAATTCTTCTGAGGAGTTGAATGATCTTCTCTCATCTGAAGCTATTGAGGTTGTACATTTTTATCCCGTAAGTGATACTCAAATTTTTGTTTCATGGAAGCACATTCATGATTCTGAGCCTCCATCGCAATACGTAAATATGGGTGTCGGAATCTGTACCACAACCAATGCAAGGATCAGGCTGTACTCTGTATTATCAAAGATAGGAAATAATATTTTATATTGTGACACGGATTCAGTCATCTACATAGTCCCTGCAGGGGAAGAGAATCCTCTTTCCACCGGTAAATTTTTGGGAGAATTAACTGATGAATTGGCTGATTTCGGTGAGGGAGCCTTCATCGAAGAATTCGTGAGCACAGGGCCAAAAGCGTATGGCTTGAAAATCTATTCCCCATCTACAAACTCTTACAAATACAAAGTAGCGTGCAAGGGGATAACACTAAACAAGACTGTCGACAGAGATATAAATTTTGAAAGTTTAAAGTCCTTGGTCCTCTGCGACGATAAAGAAATTAAAGTAACTTATTCAAACAAAATTCAACGTCAGAAATATTTTAAAATTGTATCTGGACCCTCTTCAAAAACAGCCCAATTTACTTTAATAAAGCGCCGTTGCATTGAAAATAATGAAACTTTACCATTTGGATTTTAGTTTTATATATGGAATAAGATTTTATTTTTAATTTTTGTAAATAGATTATATCGGTTGAATAATTATTTTATATATCAGTAGAATAGGGTATATACTTTTAAATTTTGTTTAATAAATGTTTTTATATTGAAAATAAATATCTTTCAATGTCCACTGAATTGCAACGTTGATGTTTTTCCACTTTGAGTAGTTTACGATGTGAGGAAAAGACAGCAAGTATAAGAATATTTTTCTTTATTTTTAAAATCATAAAATTACATTTTATCCTTATCCAAATTTGTGGATGAATAAATTTTTTCAATATAGAAACTTATTTCGGTAAATAATCTGAAGTAATTTATCGGTGAACGATGTTCTACAGGAGGTGAAAATGAAGTAGCTTCGAGTTTATTTACTCCTGCTATTTTACATGTTTGTATATAATTCTCAAAATATTGTTTAATATAATTCTGAATTGAATGATTATAAATCAGAGTAACATTTATGAAATATTTTAAATTCATGAGACAATCAAATTCTTTTTCGTTTAAGAGAATTGTATTTCCATTTTGAGACAGCATTATTGGCTTCATATTTTCAACTTGAATGAAATTAAATTCCAAATTTTCAAATCTTGAATTTATATATCCAGCGTGCATGAAGTCTGTTTCTCCATTCTTCAGGATATCTCTGATATTCGCCTCGCTGGAACACAGCATATTCCATGACTTTTGGGTAAAGTAAACAGTGTCAGATCCAAGCCAATAGTTTGTTGCAGAAATTTTCACGATCGGTGTAAATTCATGACTCCAGAATCCAACAGTGACAAAAGTAGTATTCAGATCATTTAAAAAGTACGTATATCCATTTAGAATAGTCATCTCAGTCAGTGGTCTAGGTTCCTTTTCCATAAATGGTCCAATATCCATGGAAATTGTCTCTGCAGCTGAACCCTGATCTGAAGTTCCTTCTTCTACATGTCCAGATTTCTTGTTTGAAGATTGTTTCGGTGTTATCTTTTTTTCACTTTGGTTTTTAGCAACTTTTTTACTCTTTTTAGTCTGAACAATCTTTCCCATCTTGGATTGTGTGTTACCCATAACTTCACTCTTTGAATTCTAGTGACAAACTGACAAAAGTCCTTATTTGATTTTATTGATATACGTTTCTGAAAAGTTTTTGTATTTTCCGATCATTTGTATGTGTATTTGTGCCAAATATTCGGAGAAATTCGGACATAGACTTTCCTTTTGATCGAAAATACGCATACATACAGCAATATTGCCCACACACTGATGAAAACTCTGCCTGAAGTTGCTTCTTATTGTAAATAAGTATTCTATTCCGAAAATTTTGTCTTATAAATCGTGCTAAATATTTATTTTTTAGAAAACGGCCATATGAATCAAAAATTTCAACTGGATTATTATCTGTAGGAAGATAAATTGCAATCCAATGTTTACCGGGATGATGAGAGGGGGCCGTGTTGACGATGATTATAGAAGGAAATTTAACATTATATTTGGGAAGTTTGTCTATAGGATAAACTCCACCAAAAAGTTTTCTTGTGTAACTATTGTCAAGCAATTTCTCCCTGATTTGAAGAGTATTCATGATCAAATAATTTATTGCATTATCAATACCGCCTATTTATACTTATTGCCAAATTCACCAAGTAAGGCTTTCAAAATATTGTGAAATTCCACTCATCAAGACATTTTTTCCGTGTTGCCTTCCTCCGTCTGAAGGAATCAACTTCTTGCACTCTGCATACTCATTCCCATATGATAGCGAGTGCGAAAAGGTCTCATATTGCATTTGCATTTTTCCTCACTTGGACAGTGCATAGAGGAAAAATATTCTGAAGAATCTCACCTAAAATTTCATTTAACATCTCAAAAAGTTCAAAGCTCAAAAAGTTCAAGATGGCCACATCTAAAGCTCACAGCGTAAAGTCCAATATGGAGTCTGAAATGGATCAGATTTCAAACAACTGCATCGTACTCCATAGCCAATGAAAACGCTTCCCCAAACAGTATCGTGCTTTATAACCAATGAAAATGCTTCCCCAACAGTATTGTGCTCCATACCCACAAACAAGCCACGCCCCCAAAACAGTATCGTGCTTTATAACCAATCAAAATGCTTCCTGCAACGGTATTGTGCTCCATATCCACATACAAAGCCACGCCCCCAAAACAGTATCGTGCTTTATAGCCAATCAAAATGCTTCCTGCAACGGTATTGTGCTCCATATCCACATACAAAGCCACGCCCCCAAAACAGTATCGTGCTTTATAGCCAATCAAAATTCTTCCCCCATCAGTATTGTGCACCATATCCACAGACAAGCCACGCCCATAAATCAGTATTGTGCTCCATATTCAGTTAAAATAATTAACAAAAATGGTGAAGAGCGGGAGGAGGGGAGGAGCGCGGAGCGGGGAAACAGGCCTGCACGTAGACCACACACCAGAGTTATCGACATGCCGGCACAAAACAGTATCGTGCTCCATGGAAAGCCACGCCCCCAAAACAGTACTCTGCTTTATGCTTACTACTAGTATATCTAGAATTTTTTTCTTTGCAACAAAATATTTTTTAATTTTTGTTTCAAGATGAACTTTTAAAAGTTTGTCTAGAATTTTTTCCTTTGCAACAAAATATTTTTTAACTTTTGCTTCAACATGAACTTTTAAAAGTATATCTAGAATTTTTTTCTTTGCAACAAAATATTTTTTTAACTTTTGTTTCAAGATGAACTTTTAAAAGTGAATTCTAGATTTTTCTTTGCAGTAAAACATTTTTTTTAAACTTTTTAGGTGATAACTGACACTTTTAATGTGTGTCGACATCTAATAATTGTATTCAGAAAATCATCTACATATATTACCTGTTCACTTTTTATTACACACATATGAGTATGTATGAAAATTTTCAAGTAGGAATAGATTTTTCGAAGAAAGAAATCACAATCATGTAAATGCAATATCTCGACATGTTTGAGACATGTTCATGCAAAGCGAAAAAAACTCAAATTTCATTCATGTTTTTCCAGAAAATTATTTCACAATTTTGCATTTTCTTATGCTAAAAAAAATCATATTTCATTTTTCCATGGGAAAGGAATTTATTTTTTCCAAGAAAAGTACGATCTCGAAAAGCTTCTTCCATGCAGAGGAAGATCTCCAATTTCATTTTTTCCAGGAAATTATTTCACAATTTTGCATTTTCTTATGCTGAAAAAATCATATTTCATTTTTCCGTGGGAAAGGAATTTATTTTTTCCAAGAAAAGTACGATCTCGAAAAGCTTCTTCCATGCAGAGGAAGATCTCCAATTTCATTTTTTCCAGGAAATTATTTCACAATTTTGCATTTTCTGTGAGACTTTTTATTGCACGTTTGCAAAGGATCAAATTTCAGGTGGAATTAGAATTTCTTATTCCAAGAAAAGCTCGCGATCGCGAAAATGTATAACATCTTCACGACAGGTTCGAAACATGTCCTAGTGCACACAAAGAAGGAAAATCTCAAATTTCATTCTTCGCAAAATGATGCTTTTCCAGGAAAGTATATTAGTGTGAGAAAGGAAACTTTTATGATCATAATTCTCTTTGTCTATATAGTTCATATTTTTCCTCACACATGTAAATTTGCAAAGTTCGAGAGTAATTCTACACTTTTTTTCCTTTGAGTTGGAAAATCTTTCTGAAGAATTTTGTAAAAGTATGTGTAAATTTATTGTGTCATATAATTTTTCCGTACATTTGTGAATCTATTTAAGATTGTGTTACAGTTAAAATTGATCAGTCTTCTGGACAGTCCAGCAAGGATAATCAATAACGATCAGTGAAAGTATGAGTGATAAGTTTGCTGCTATTCTCAATCTTCTTTCTAAATCTACTGAAATGGATGAAGTAGTGAAATTTGTTCTGGATAGTAAAAGTGTGGGAGAGTTAATTCAACTTTTAACTGAGGATCAATACAAGTGTTTGGTGGAAGACATTGCAATGAAAATTTTGGACAAGATGAAAAAAGGTATAAAATTAGAAGAATTCGAGAAACAAGAATTTCTCAAAAATATCATGACGCATACAATTACTGACTCTTTAAACAATACTGTGCGTAAAATCATTTTTTATAAGGAGGAAGAGACTGATAATAATGAACCTCCTACCAAAAAACGTAAAATTGATCATCAAACTATGGAAGTCGAAACTAATTATGATGTTGGTGATAATAATAAGGATATTGATAATGAATTCCTAACAAGTGAGACAGATATATCGATAGTTTTGACTTCATCCACTTCATCAAATAAAGGACAGATAACAAATAATAATGATGAGATTATTTTGTGCAATAAAAATTCTAAAAACAGTTTTCATCAGAACAATCAAGTAATTCAAAATAGCAACGATATTGTGCAAATAGGAACTGGACATGTGGATGCTGAAACTTTAAATGAAACCGATGATACGGAAAACGATCAACCTCTACTTAAAATCATAAACAAATCAAAAAACTATAACGAACGTTACAAAATGACTCAACTGATAATTAACTTTTGTATGATTAAACCAAAAAATATTACTAACGGAATCTGGATGGAAAGTGGATTTAATGCTGCGATTCATGAAATTCAAAAGGAATCTAAATCCAGTGATGACACCGTGATTCTTAGGGTAAATATAAAATCAACATCAATCAGTTTATAATATCATGAAAGATAATTCGAATGATATACTAAAAATTCTTAATTTTTTTGCAGATCTTTGTGACCGAGGAACTTACAGAAAAGGCTCTGTTCATTGGTATGCGTTCTTTGAATACGCTCTCTGCAGAAGTGATTTTGGAAAACATGGAGAAGGTATGTCTCACATTATTTAATTTATTTCTTAACTGTAACAAAAAATTAATATAATATAAATCATCAGGTTCATCAGAGCACTGAAATGTTCGACTCAACAGATGTGTTGCAGATTAGAGCTTATCTTTTTCATCCAATGGAGGGTAGAGGGCGAAATTATAGGCCTGGAGGGATGGTCATGGACGATATCAAACATTTTAAAAACAAGAGTATGATTGATATTGATTGTGGGGAAAACTGCCTTCCTATTTCGCTTTTGATTGGTAAGTGCCTTTTAAGTGATAGGGCTGAGGCAGAAAATAAAATATCCAATTACAAAAGATCAAAAACTACATTGTCATTAGATTCCAGAAGATTTGTTCTTGATCATGGAATGAATATTTCTCCAGATTGGGTATACAATTTTGAGCTTATTCATAAATTTGTTAAAAAATCATCTTACCAATATAGAGTTGTTGTTTACAATGACTTACACAATTTTAAAAGCATTCTACTTTCCACTAAAAAAATTGCTGAAAATTTGAATAGAGTAATCAATTTATTCTATTTTGAAGATCCTAAAAATGATGTTAAACATTTTTTCTGTATCAAGAATCTTGAAGGGTTTTTCAATTACAAACACCAATGCAAGTTTTGTGACCATTTGTACAATACCTCTCATATTTGCCCTGAAAAGTGCAGGTTTTGTAAAAATAGTCCTCCTTGTCCAAATACCCCTGAAATGATTGATTGTTTGCAATGTAATCGGAGATTTCTTGGAGAAATATGTCTTAATTTACATATTCAGAATGGAACATGCACTCAAATTAAATTATGTAAAGAATGCAACAAAGTTTATGATACTTGTGAATCTCACAAATGTTTTACAATGCGTTGTGATATTTGTTATAAACAAGTAATGATCCCCCATTACTGTTACATTCAACCATTAAAAAAGAATGCTCCTAAGGAATTCTCAATATTTTTTTACGATTTAGAATGCGAACTTGTAGATCAGGGAAATGGTTTCTCTAATCATATACCAAATTTGTGTGTAGCACATGAAGTTTGTCATTTATGTGCAAAATCTACAGAGTCTAATTTTGAATGTCTGAATTGTAGCCCATCAATCCAAATTTTTGAAAACGATTCTTCAGGATCATGTGTAAAGAAATTTGTTGATTATGCTTTAAAGTTTAGACCATTTCCTTCAGCAATAATTGCTCACAATGCCAAAAGCTATGATGGACAATTTATTCTGGAGGAATTGTGCAAAAGGGATGAACAAATTAACCCCATCTTCACGGGGTGCAAGATTCTGTATGTGAAAATCAGGAATATTACATTTTTAGACTCTTTGAGCTTTATTCCTTTTGCACTGTCTAAATTTAGTGCAAGTTTTGGGCTCCGCGATTGTGAAAAGGATGAATACCCTTATAAATTTAATACTACAGCAAATATGAATTATATTGGAAAATATCCTCCACCTGAAATGTGCGCAATTGAGTCAATGTCATCAAATCGATTCGAAAAGTTTCTCGCGTGGTATGAATCTAATAAAGATAAAACTTTTGATAATCGAAAAGAGTTAATTCACTATTGCAATCAAGACGTCAAAATTCTTAAACTTGGGTGTTTGAACTTTATGTACGCATTTTTGTATACTACCGGAATCAATCCATTCTTGCAGGCGATCACTCTAGCCGATTCTGTGATGAAGGTGTATAGAAAGAACTATTTAATTCCAAATACTCTTTCGATTACACCAAAAAGTAATTACAGCTCGAGTTTTATAAATCTCCAAAGTAAAATTGGATTGAAATGGCTTGTGTATCAAAAAATGATTACAGGAAAAGATATTCAATACGAAGTCAAACTTAAAAATTGTCACTATATTGTCGACGGATTTGATGACAGCGCAAACACTGTGTATAGTTTCGAAGGATGCTATTGTCATGGACATACATGTTTCTTAAACAGGGACTATGTATGTTCAGGAGATTCATCCGATACAATACAGAGTCGTTATGAAGCAACTTTGACTCGATTGCAACGTATAAAAGATATAGGCTACAATTTGGTTTCGGTATGGGAATGCGATTTCCGAAAACTTCTTAAATTAGATCCTCAGTTGGACGATACTTTGAACAACCATCCTGAAATAGTCGATGCAGGATTTGATTTGAGAAGTGTAGTATATGGAGGCCGAAAAGAAGTGTTTAAGTTATACCAAAAATGTGGTCCAGGAGATAAAATATATTATTATGATTTTACTTCACTATATCCCTGGGCAAATAAATACTCTAAATATTTCGTTGGCCATCCTACAATCTTGAAAACCTTTGTAAATCCAGAGGAAATATTAAAGTATGATGGTGTGGCTAAATACACAGTTCTGCCCCCACGGAACTTATATTTACCATGTCAATTCAATTCAATTCAATTTATTCAATCTTTAGGAACGTACAGTTCAGAAAGAGTGTATTACATGGTGAGCCATTCAGGCTGTTTCATGTAACAAAAAGTAGGAGAAGAGATAAATAGAGCAAATCAGGATATTAATTATATCTCGATTTCAGAAGACTCCTTATAGTGTCTCCAGAAGCGCTGGACAGAAATAACTTGATATTGCTCCATGTAAATTCTGGGACGTGATCACGG
>NW_026604450.1:0-36000 GCF_024763615.1 Phlebotomus papatasi
AAATAAATGCAGGAAAATGAAATAAAAATTCAGGAAAAACTTCATTTAAATGAAAATTAAGGTGCGTGTCTTGGCTAAAATAAAATATTTTCTCTCATATTTTCCAATATTTTCTTTCAAAACATAATTCATAAAGATACAAATTTCAAACAAAATATCCTGATCCACTTAATTGATACCACTAGGTAGGAGTTGAAAAAACTCAGTAATAATCACATTTACATGTATTTTCATAAATCCATTGAAGAAAATTAGCAAACATATCAAAGAATCAATTTCCTCAATTTTCTCCTACGGGGTTGCTGCAGATGTGACATCCCAAAATAAATAGCCCACTTCATCCTGAACATGATCTACCATGCGTCATGTGCGAAGGAATTCTGACTTCCGGTTTATAAGCCCATGATTCTGACCCATGTAAGAAAAACTCAATGAGAATCCATTTCTACTAAATAGTTAATTCTTCCAATTTTCTCCTACGGGGTTGCTGCAGATGTGACATCCCAAAATAAATAGCCCACTTCATCCTGAACATGATCTACCATGCGTCATGTGCGAAGGAATTCTGACTTCCGGTTTATAAGCCCATGATTCTGACCCATGTAAGAAAAACTCAATGAGAATCCATTTCTACTAAATAGTTAATTCTTCCAATTTTCTCCTACGGGGTTGCTGCAGATGTGACATCCCAAAATAAATAGCCCACTTCATCCTGAACATGATCTACCATGCGTCATGTGCGAAGGAATTCTGACTTCCGGTTTATAAGCCCATGACTCTGACCCATGTAAGAAAAACTCAATGAGAATCCATTTCTACTAAATAGTTAATTCTTCCAATTTTCTCCTACGGGGTTGCTGCAGATGTGACATCCCAAAATAAATAGCCCACTTCATCCTGAACATGATCTACCATGCGTCATGTGCGAAGGAATTCTGACTTCCGGTTTATAAGCCCATGATTCTGACCCATGTAAGAAAAACTCAATGAGAATCCATTTCTACTAAATAGTTAATTCTTCCAATTTTCTCCTACGGGGTTGCTGCAGATGTGACATCCCAAAATAAATAGCCCACTTCATCCTGAACATGATCTACCATGCGTCATGTGCGAAGGAATTCTGACTTCCGGTTTATAAGCCCATGATTCTGACCCGTGTAAGAAAAACTCAATGAGAATCCATTTCTACTAAATAGTTAATTCTTCCAATTTTCTCCTACGGGGTTGCTGGAGATGTGACATCCCAAAATAAGTAGCCCACTTCATCCTGAACATGATCTACCATGCGTCATGTGCGAAGGAATTCTGACTTCCGGTTTATAAGCCCATGATTCTGACCCATGTAAGAAAAACTCAATGAGAATCCATTTCTACTAAATAGTTAATTCTTCCAATTTTCTCCTACGGGGTTGCTGCAGATGTGACATCCCAAAATAAATAGCCCACTTCATCCTGAACATGATCTACCATGCGTCATGTGCGAAGGAATTCTGACTTCCGGTTTATAAGCCCATGACTCTGACCCATGTAAGAAAAACTCAATGAGAATCCATTTCTACTAAATAGTTAATTCTTCCAATTTTCTCCTACGGGGTTGCTGCAGATGTGACATCCCAAAATAAATAGCCCACTTCATCCTGAACATGATCTACCATGCGTCATGTGCGAAGGAATTCTGACTTCCGGTTTATAAGCCCATGATTCTGACCCATGTAAGAAAAACTCAATGAGAATCCATTTCTACTAAATAGTTAATTCTTCCAATTTTCTCCTACGGGGTTGCTGCAGATGTGACATCCCAAAATAAATAGCCCACTTCATCCTGAACATGATCTACCATGCGTCATGTGCGAAGGAATTCTGACTTCCGGTTTATAAGCCCATGATTCTGACCCATGTAAGAAAAACTCAATGAGAATCCATTTCTACTAAATAGTTAATTCTTCCAATTTTCTCCTACGGGGTTGCTGGAGATGTGACATCCTAAAATAAGTAGCCCACTTCATCCTGAACATGATCTACCATGCGTCATGTGCGAAGGAATTCTGACTTCCGGTTTATAAGCCCATGATTCTGACCCATGTAAGAAAAACTCAATGAGAATCCATTTCTACTAAATAGTTAATTCTTCCAATTTTCTCCTACGGGGTTGCTGGAGATGTGACATCCTAAAATAAGTAGCCCACTTCATCCTGAACATGATCTACCATGCGTCATGTGCGAAGGAATTCTGACTTCCGGTTTATAAGCCCATGATTCTGACCCATGTAAGAAAAACTCAATGAGAATCCATTTCTACTAAATAGTTAATTCTTCCAATTTTCTCCTACGGGGTTGCTGGAGTTGTGACATCCCAAAATAAGTAGCCCACTTCATCCTGAACATGATCTACCATGCCTCATGTGCGAAGGAATTCTGACTTCCGGTTTATAAGCCCATGATTCTGACCCATGTAAGAAAAACTCAATGAGAATCCATTTCTACTAAATAGTTAATTCTTCCAATTTTCTCCTACGGGGTTGCTGGAGATGTGACATCCCAAAATAAGTAGCCCACTTCATCCTGAACATGATCTACCATGCGTCATGTGCGAAGGAATTCTGACTTCCGGTTTATAAGCCCATGACTCTGACCCATGTAAGAAAAACTCAATGAGAATCCATTTCTACTAAATAGTTAATTCTTCCAATTTTCTCCTACGGGATTGCTGGAGATGTGACATCCCAAAATAAGTAGCCCACTTCATCCTGAACATGATCTACCATGCGTCATGTGCGAAGGAATTCTGACTTCCGGTTTATAAGCCCATGACTCTGACCCATGTAAGAAAAACTCAATGAGAATCCATTTCTACTAAATAGTTAATTCTTCCAATTTTCTCCTACGGGGTTGCTGGAGATGTGACATCCCAAAATAAGTATCCCACTTCATCCTGAACATGATCTACCATGCGTCATGTGCGAAGGAATTCTGACTTCCGGTTTATGAGCCTATGACTATGGCCTATAAAAATCAATAAAAAATAATTTCTATCAAAGAAAAAATTTTCTTAATTTTTTTCTTTTTGTCCAGGAAGCGCTACTTTTTACGCTTCCGGTCTGTTTTTGCTGAAAAAGTCGTAAAAGTTGGATTATCCAATTTTCGGGAGCTTTGCTAGAAAGAGATAGAAAACTTAACGAAAATGTGTTTGTTCTTTTCCTTCGGGAAAAAGGCGCAATAAAGTGACATTTGAACTCTTGAAGGAGACTGTACAAGGTGAGTGTTGGGTTTTTATTAAAAATTATTATTATTTTTATTAATTTAGAGCGTGTGCACGAAATATTTTGTCTAAACGGTTTGAATTGGGTTTCAACGTTATTACAACCCCGGTATTATAGAAATACTCTTGGAAATATGTTTTTATTCGAATTTATCTAGATGTTTGGTTGTTTTTTTTTTAATGCAATGGCTTTTGACCTTGTTTTAACACTTTGATATTGTTTGCCTGTCCGATGGGGAGCAGCCTAAGCTTTGTGGGTATCAAATCATTCTCCTTTTATGCCCAACGAACAACAATTTTTGTTTTGTAAACATGCTTTTGATTTTCCTATCAGAATGAATAAAAAGTAAATCTATTTATCTCGCTTTCTCTCATTGGAAATTTTGAATACATTTATAAACAAAAGTTACTTTGCGCTCTAGACAGACTCTCTGTACTACAATTCAGGGTACTATCTTTTTGCCAACAACTCGTACGGGAAAATTGAGTCCTTTCTCGAAAAACTCTAGGACTTTTTTCTATCCTTTTATCTTGGACTCCAGACTTTCGATCACTTCCTGACTTCTGAGTATTAGCCTTGAGTTCTTTGAATAGAATTATAATCTTCCGGGCGATGGAGCGGTACTACCCACTCAATTTTGTGATTTCAACATAAATCGTATTGAGATTATTGAGATGAGTATCAAAACAAAATTTTCACTATAAGGAAATTCATCAAACGCTCTCTAAAATCGTTAGCCTTTAAGGATGATTGGGTCACCTGTGACGAATAGAAAAAATAATTTTTCCTGTCTGCATAAAGATATTTCCTTGTAATGTTTGTATGTTTTCGTAAAGTAAAAGGTTGTAGGAATCTAAAAATTTATTTTACAAATCTCCAACTATTCGCTATATATTAAATATTTAAGTCTAAGTGTGTCTAAATGAAGAGGATGGGGTAATGCGGTACATTCCCTCTTCCCCTCAAGTCATATCTTCACTTCCAAGTGAAGTAGATGCCTGGTAGGCCCCGCCGGTATACTCAGGTGAGTGGTGGAAGATTGGGTAACCAACCCCAGTGGAAATTCACGAACTTGAGGCTAACAAGCAAAGGATCTGGTCCTTCTAGAGACGGTTGGGGCGAGGTGCTCACAAGCCCTCTCCATAAAAGCAAGATTATTACGAAAACCTGCAAAGAACCTCCGATGGGAATCTATAATTTTTTTTACAAATCTCAAACTATTTGCTTATAGTAAGTATTTAAGTTCAATTGTGACGAATCTTCGACTTATTTTTTTATTCATATTTTTTTTTAATTTTTTTTTTAAGCAAAACCCTTTTGTGAATAGAAAGTGCAATACTCATACATTATATTTCTCATTAAACTGAAAATTATTATTTATTGGTATCGTCAAAAATATTACTTAATCTTTTAGGCTATTTTTGTCCCTATCGTCCATAGAAGCAAATAATACACCGAATCAGACTATTGGATTTTCCAAGGTTAAATGTAAGATGTTTCATTAATTTTGTTCATTGGTTTCATTTTTATTCTTGATTTTCAGTCATTGAAAAATGTCTCGTCCTTAAAGGGTTAAACGATACCGAAGTAAAAACAAAAGCCAAGGCCTCTGCGACTAACTTAATGTCAGAGATATTTTTCATGCACACGCTTTACAATGAAAATTGAACTTTCCAAAATGTCCAATTTTCATTAATTTCAAAGATGGAACATTTTCTAAAGTTTTCCACACCTTTTGAATAGGAAGACCGGGGAGGTTTGGGACACTTTTTTATGTTTTGACTTTGGAACAGTATTCCAAAAAATCACGATAGTGTATTACAATTTAATGCGGTCTATAGGATAGTTATGGGTATTGAATTGACTTTATAAAAAGTACTCGATAGAACTTGGAAAACAACTGAGTTTTCTTGGAAAAGATAAAACATTTAACTTGACGCTTTGTCCCAAACCTCCCCGGGGTGGGGCAGTATGGGACGCAAAAGGGGATGTTTGGGACTCGTTTTATCTCGCATAATTTGCATTATTGGAGCACGTTTATTAATTTTAAGTACTAGACTAGGTCTGCCTCGAGGTCGACGCCTTCTCACAATGGCTTGCATATTAAAAATATTTCTAATAGAAATAAAAATGTTTAATCTTTTTTTTCATACTTAGAACTTAAAATCAGTTTAATTTATACAGTGGAGTCATTTATTGTCAATCAATTATTTAATTTATTTTCTTCTTATTTTCCGTTTACCTTTCTTTGCTTTTTTATTCTAAGTATTGCAATAATAAGTCTAAGTATTCCAGTCATGATCATCAAATTCCTCACGCAAGTAGATTTTCTTGCAACTTTTAGTTTCGAACTCATTGACGAATTCCTGATTGATTTTATGACAACTGCATGTTACCTGTTTCTTCCTTATTTCAAATTATTTTTATATAATTTAAGATGAATCCATATTTGTATGGATACACATACGGAGGGGGAGGGGTTCCCCTTTACATTCCGTACGGTGGTCCGTTTATGACGTACCAGGAAGTGCAATTGCCTTTACAACAACTCTTACAACCACCGGCATCTCCCCCATTGCCATCACCCCCAACACCAACGACATCTTCACCGATACTGCCGCCACCACCACCACCACCGCCGCTGCCGTCGCCGCCGCCGCCGCCCCTACCCCCACCACTTCCAATATCAACAGCAGAAAAGAAAAAAAAAGATCCAGAAAGAAGGTGAATGTGACAGCACAGGCACCTGATGTGGTGCAGAGGGAGCAAACAAAAGAAGAGAAGAAGAAAAAAACTTTTGATAGACTGAAGGTTTGTGCCAAAATTAAATGCATGAATTTATAGTTTTGTGGTTTGTTTAATTTTAGGAAAAATGGGTGGTCGAGTAAAGGAACATTTCGCATTTTTGAAACATTTTAATTTTTTGTAATTTAAAATTATATTATGACTAAATGAAGTTCTCAATTAAGTAGTCGACATAGGGTACTTTACTTTATTTTGTACATTCTGGAAATTTATAACAATACTCATTCATAATATTTTTCATTAGAGTGGAAATTATCGGTTATTGGTATTTCCAGAAAAACTACTAGTATTTTTGGGGTATTTTTGTCCCTATCGTTCATAGAGGCAAAAAATACACCAACTCAGACTCTATTGGATTCTCTAAGATTAGATGTAAGACGCTCAATTGATTTTATTTATCAGTTAAATTTTTATTGTTGATTTTCGGACTGTGGAAACTGTCTCATCGTTAAAGGCTTAAAAAGAGAGTCTAATGAAATTCAACAAAGTATAAGTTCAAATTTTAGGAGATTTTGTTGTCCAAATACCACTTATATGAATAATTTTTCTGTCAATGCATCGCAATCCTAGATATTTAGGTATAAATTTTTCACAAAATTTGACTTTAAAATAGTGAATTGCGCCCCCAAACTTGAGCTTCAAATCAAATTTGCATGCATTACGAGTTGGATCACATTAAAAATCTCATCTACTATCTATCTTATCATTGTGTTTGTATTTCTAAATCAACTTTGTCTTTCAGAATAGGGCTGCTTCAATAAGAAAGAATTTTAAGGAGGCAAGGGAGGCCAGAAAGGAGGCCAATGCAAGATACACCCGATGTGCTAACTCCATGGCCAAAGCCAAATTATTAATCATGGAACACGAGGAGATCGATAATGACGGTAATGATTAAATTATGATAAATGTGTCAAAGTTCGGACAATTGTTTTAAATACAAATAGATGTATTGTTAACTCATTTTCGGGAGTATAATTTTGAACCCTGTAGAATAGTTTGTCGTCTTTATTTAAAATAATTCTCAATATATTTAAAAGAAAATTTAAAAAAATAATATAAATTTTATGGAATTTTGAGAACCATAACAAGTGTCGATATTTCAAGCTGTCCGAAATGTGTCACATATCACAGATATGTTGAATGATTTATTAATTTATTGTTTTTTATTTCCAGAAAAAAAGGAGTTATTGAAAATATTTGAAAATTAAAGGTACAGAATCCTAACCGGCTTATGTTTGTGAGATTCTTAACATGAGCTAACTTGGAATGCATGCAAAATCGATTTAGAGCTGAAGTTGTGGGATGCCAGTTATCTTGAATTAAATTCGTGAAATTATACTAATTTTGTATTTAAACCAAAATATCAAAGATTTGGATGGAGTAACAGAAAAATAATATATGGATGAAATGTAGACCAGAATGTTCTTTATAATTTTGCAGTAGAAAATGATCTCATCGATTACTCAGAAGCCGAGATAATCGAGGTTGTTTGTTTCTGAACTCGTTTTTCGACCAGAGCGCCCCAAGTGTTCATTTGATGAACTTCAACTATATCAAAGAATTGTCGTATTTTGTGAGACTTTTTTTTTGCGGTTTGAGTCATTGTATAGGGTAAGTGTGCCAAATTCCGGCCGGCTTGCAATTTCGGCCATATTTTTTGTTCCTCGAATTTCCATGAACTTTTAGATTTTACGTACTCTAGAGATTATACAATGCAAAAAATAACAAAAAATGTCGCTTCGACAAGCAAGATGATCTGAAAGAGATATTTAAAGAATTTTGGAAAGGCAAGCAACTATGAGAATAAAGGTGGCCGAAATAGGCCACCAATGCTATGTCTACACTTTTATTCATTTTAAAATGTATTAATAATGATTATAGAGAAGATAAGATAAGATTTTGCCAGGGGTCAGTTCTCCATTTCGGATATTCCGATGCATCCAGGCCACCAATTGGGCCCCTTATGCTTCCCCACTCCTATTCTATCTTATCCCCCGATACGGGTAGCCGCTCTATATCACAGCTCTGTGAGCAGTCAGTGCCGTTACTATGTCACAGCATCCCTTCTCGGTGTGTGTTTGGGATCAGTGACAGCGAATATTTGTATCGATTGAAGTACAGTAGACTCTCTCAAATTCGGGCATAGAGGACCGAAATGTCAGCCGAATTAGACAGAAATTCGGGCGACATGTGCATATAGATATTGAGTTTACACGCTGATATATATCGTAAATTGCATGGAAATCCCTCAATAATGCAAAATCACATCAAAACTAAGACTAACCATGCTAAATTTGAGCATATTTGATTCATTTGATAATCATAATCAAACTTGAAAAATGACAACAAACTTTTTTCAAATGTAACCGCTGCCCGAATTTAAAAGTAGCCCGATCTTAAAAGAGCCGAATTTGCGAGAGTCTACTGTACCACTTTCACTTCGAAACTCGTTCTCGTACCAGCCTCTATTGTTTAGGCGGTTCACTTTTTTGTCAATATGCACCATTGACATTACTATTCATTCATTCACTGGACGAATTCAAAGCCGATATGGCATCAGAAATTTTTTTCTGCTGCTGCTCAGCTTTGAACCCCAGACCTCGCAGTCATAGAGCCACTACTCTATCCACTGACCCACTCGAGGCCCATGATTATAGAGAAAGTAAAGATGATAAATTGTCTGCAAGGCTCCAAGCAACATTCCTTATAAAAGAGTAACAAAAATATTCAATTTTTATTAAAAATATTACATTTCAAACTTGAGAGTTTGTCACTTGCATGCAACTATGCCGAAATTTGGCACACTTACCCTATATATAGAAAGAGAATTTAATAAATTTTCGGAAAAGTCAGTAAATTTCTTTTTTCGATTGCTTGCACAATTTTGTTTGAAGCTTATAGGGGCACAAAATAGATTTATCGTATTTAGTATCGATAACTCAAGCAAATTAATCCCTTGTTATTCTAATTTCAGGAAAATTTGCATCATTTAGAATGAATGTTTCGATGTTTATATTAATGCTCATATAAATAGAAAAGAAATAAATTGGTTTTGTTTATTCATTAAATTAAGATAATTATTTACATAAAGGTGATTCTTTCTCTAGAAAAATGGCTGAAAATGAGTTGGCCCCTTGTAATTAATTCCCAAGGAGCGATAGAATAATATCATATAGTCATTCGAAGAGAGATAAGAGAACGGGACAGATGGACCACTCGGCTCCTGCCTACACCCAACGCACGATGATCTCCGCCTCATTTGGTCTATTTATACCTTCCAATATTCTAATGAAAACCCTCAAGTAAGAGATTTCTACCTTGAAAATTATGCGAGAATATAGAAATTAAATTTTTGGGTGTCCAAAAAACGGGCAAAAATCTTTATTTCTACATAAGAAAACGTGTATTTTGACGTTTAAGGGAGAGATGGGACACAATGGTTTTAGCAACACTTCCGGTGTGAATTTTGATTTGCGTTCTTCACGATGTATTTAAATCAATCTGCAGATATTATTTTCCCTAAATTTCAGGTAAGACCGACTTGACACACTCAGAGGAACTGCCATTAAAGTGGATGAGCCACATTTTCCATAAAATAAATCATTTATATTGAAAAGTTAAAATAAATTCCAATAAATTCAATCAAATAGTATTCTCGTCTAAAACCGATTCCCTCCTATTTTAAATTAATAACATAAAAAAAAATATTTTGCTAAAATTAAGGATGGTCCATTTCTCCCTTACTTTCATTTGATTTCTTCAAAATGCAACTAATTTTTCGAAGTGACTTTTTTCATCTCCCTTTAAAGCCGCTATTCTATATAGCTTCTATCTAATAGTTGCTCTTGAAGATTATGCTGCTCAATGATCGTGACTGTCCAACTGGTGTCAATGTAGTATCAAGTATCGCTCGTCCAGGAACTGTGAACCTTTTGATTCTGGAGATCTTGCAAATGAGTGGTGGCGTCGTTTTATACCCTTAATTTGCACGCGATTAGAATTTAATTGTTTATTTTTAATATTATCAATAATTCATCATAATATATTCTTAGCGTGAATTTATTCAACTCAAAATCAAAACAATTACTTTTTGATGTCACGCAAATCCTACAAAAAATATTGAATTTGAAGTTTTTATTCTGACCTCAAATACAATTTATGCCCAAATTGGTTCGACACAAGTTAAATAATGAGCCAAATATTTAGTAAATATTTAGTTAAAAAAAAACTTATTCTTTGTAATTTATAATGAAATAGTTTTGAAGATTGACAAGATAATATAATCAAAATCGTAATGTTTTGAGATCTCCCACAAAAAATACTAAATGAATATTTTTTAACAGAGAATTAATTTCTTCGGGTAAATTTCTCAATCTCATATAAATGGATTCCATTTTATCTATAATATCTAATATTTTTTATAATGTATAGTTCTCTAGTAGCTTTGGATTGATGCACTCAAAATCTTCATAGTAGAGTTGGATTTGCAATATTGGTGTATTAATAACAAATTTTTGTATGCTTGTTGTTCATCGTCTAAATTTACATATCGTTGGCTTCAAACAAGAGTATTGTAATTCTAATTGAGAGCAGCATAAGCAGATGGTATCATTGCATGCAGAAACCTTAAATCTACATCCCCAAAAAAATTATATTTCAATTTTTCAATTTTTTTTTCAATTTCAATTTATTGACTCAGAAAACTTAGGGTAATTCCCTCTTACAAATTTGTGGCATAAAAAAATATTGAAATATATTGATTAAATTTTTCCTGCAAAAATTATGAATAAATTGCAAATTCTTTTGAATACAACTAGGAGACAATTTCAATGTTTCAATTATGCTTATACACATGAGGTTATTATTTGATGGTTTCATAGTCTACTGAAGAGGAATTCTATAAATTTTCCCACATGTGAGTTCGACAACCGACAGTATAAATCGAGCTTTTTTGTCATGTTACATGAATTCAAAAATGGAGCTCATTGTAGCTGATGTTAAGACCTTTCCAACGGCTCGATGTTCCCTGACCCAAGCTATAACCAAAAATGTCTTGACTGGACTGCATTTTCTGTGTTTCAGAAGGGATTTCGATGAAATTTTGGTAAATTGTGTATGAGATGGACACCTTTCTAACTAAGGTTGTAACAAATAGTTAAAAGTCTGAAATTTAAAAAGCCATTTTTTAGTGCATATTGTGAAAGACTTCATTCATAGTAAATTACAGTTTTTTTATATAAATAATTTTTTCTAAAGAATTCTAAGAATAAAACTTACGTAAGTCTGTATTTAAAAAAAAATGAATTACTTTTAGTCACACACTCATGTAATGTTATATAGTATCTTACATGCATTTTTAACATTACATGGTCATGCTAAGCCCACTCACCAAACGTCAAGGTAGTAATTCGTCGAGGGGTTGTGTTATATAATCATGCAAAATTGTCAATAATAATTGGCAATTTTGATTGTTAGTTATTGACAATTAAAAATAATTGTCAGACATAATTATATAACATAATTGATATTATGAATATTTTACATATAAAAGATATGATAAAATATCCAGCTCAAAATATGTCGGAAATATTTTGAAGCTACCAATATCAATTAGAGCACATTTAAAATTTAAATGTGCAAGGGGCTATATTTCACACAAAGTTCACAAGAATGATCGAACACCTTAGTTGTGACGCAGTTCTCATGAAACTTTCTATGGCAAGTTTGACATTTAATGTCAGACTTTATATCCCTTGTTTGGCAAATGTAACATATATTAGTTACATCCAAAGACTGAGTCAAGCACATTCGAGCTAGACTCATTCTGTATTCGCCTATAGGAATTGGATCAATATGATTTACCAATATATCTATATACTGAATACAGTAAACTCCGCAATTCCACCCATCAGTTTGGATTGGGAGTTTGGGAACATCATTACAATTCTGAAATACATTCCCGTCACAAATCTTTTTCACAATTGAAATGATTTTTTCATCATGAAAATTGGACAGAAATAATTTCAGATTTGCAAGATATGATTGGTCGAATTTACTATTTTTTTCAATTATTGGATCAAAATAGTTAATCCAATCATTAACAAGGTCAATTTTCAGTATAGTCCAGTGTCCTGGTAAATGGACTAACATGAAAATATTGCTTGCTTTTGCTATGCCTCTGTATTTTTCAATCAAAGCCTCGTGGTGCATTCCCTTAAATATCTTATAGCTATCGAAATGATCAACATAAGCAACAGTTGTAGAATGTTTCAACAACAATTGGACGCATATGTCAATTACATCGCCATCAAGAAATTTCTGGGATGCATTCAAGGTGAGATAATGTTCAGAAGTAAGCTTCTTTGCAATAGCTTTACGTCTGTTTATATAGGGCATATCAATATTATACGTCCCAATGAGATAATTAACATTTAAACTTTTATAGTAGGACGGATCGTCAATCAATCCATTTTCCAAAATAGGAATCCTGCTATAGTATTCATCAAAACTCCCACTAAGAATTTCGAATGAAGATGAAGATGCATTCTCATCTTCCTCTTGAATTTCTGGGAGTCTTGACGTTTTCAAACCCTTTATATTTGGCGCATTTTTATGTTTAAATGTCTTTGGACTTGGGCGTTTTCCCCAAATCTCAATGGGATTTTCTTCATCTAAAGGAGGAGATGGAGATTTGTGTTTTCTCGTTCTCTTAGGAACAGAAGATGGCAAATCTAGTTTCACTTTTGCAACGTCTCCTTTAATCTGTTCATATCGTTGCCTAACGAAACGTGCAACCTTCATGTTCTTTTCTCCCTTGAAAAAGTTGTTTTTAACTATATTGAAGTGACTTTCCACTAATCCATTAGTCAATGGAGAGCGAACTGTCCCTTCGAATGTGTACGCAAATTTCCCCCACAAATTTACATAAGGCATATATTGCCGTATGGCAAATCTCATAAATTCTATACAATAGAAATTATTTGATTCGCCATTGTTGTCTTTCAATCTATTAATTTTTGTTACAATATTGCACAAAATTAGATTGAATTTTATAAAATATTTACTTTGTTGATATGCAGGCGTGTCAACAGATTCAACAAATTCTGTAGCACCGCTGTCATCAAAGTCAATATTTTCAAAAGTTATTTCTTTTTTTGCTACGAAAGCTGTAAGAGCTTGAATATTTGTGTTGATTTCGGAATTGTTAAATTTACTGCATGTAATAAACAACAATTTCTCGAAAATCGCGACAAGTTCCTCGAAAGTTTCGCTATTTGCCAGAAGAGCAAAAGCATCCAAAATAATAGACGAAACATGTCGGGGTACGTTCTTATTCTTCAGAGCTCTAGAAACACATTTAATAAAATGTGCGTAGCAAATATGAACCTCTGTCATTTTGTCACGCTTTGGTCCACTCTCGTAGCAACGATTTGTGTAGTCGATCAGTGACTCATTATTGAAAGCACCGAGTACAGCTTTCAAAAGTGCAGGACTGAAATCAATTACTACACAAGTAAATGGGGGATTTTTAAAATTCTTCAGATATCTCTGAAGAAATTGCATTATTGTAACAGAATCATGACTTGCAGAAACAAATTCAAACGCTGGCAAAGTAACACCCTTATGTTTAATTACTCCAGCATAGTAATAAACTGGTGCAGTATTACCAGGATGAGTAACATGGCACTTCAGATTCCGTACAATAGATCCCGTAGCATCGAAATGCAAAACACTTGGATTTTTTCGGACAATATCTATTTGATCGTTTGAATATAAATCCACTTGTAAAGGCATCGATGTCTGACGGACGTATTCTTGTACAAAGCCCTGTGTACAAAGAATATCAACGGCATCGCAAGTAGAACATATATCATCAAGAGATTTATGTTCTGATCGAGCCTTCTGCAGAACTTCTTGTGAAACAAGACCCTGTGTGTTACCCCTCTGGTACAAGTCTAGGTTCATGGCTTTTGTCATAGTATTATGAACTATATGGGCAGAACTTCGGCTTAAAATTTGCTGAAAATTCTTGCGACGTGATCCAGATAGTTTATAATATTTTTTGCCAATATGTGGCCCAGCTTCTCCAAGGTGAGAGCAATCACACTGAATTGCATCTTGTTCCACAGTAAGTTTAAATCTAAATCGATGAGAGCATGATTCATACAAACAAACAGCATAATACAAGACTGTTGTAACTGCATTTGTTGGTTCATCTCTAAATACAAGAATTTTGCTGAACTTTAACATACAGCCATCGGTGTAGTTTTCCGAAAACAGGTCTCGTATATTGTCACGTAACATGCCCTTATCAATTTGATTTTCTACAAAAGATAATGGGAAATTTTGAACAATAAACAATGGAACGTACTCGTCCTTTATTGTGAAATTTTCCACTTTTGGAAATTCATTTTTGTGATTAGTGTCATCATTACCAGATACAGTATCATCACATGAAAATGAATTTTGAGCATTCTTTTGAGACAAACGAATGCTTTCAACCATAAAAGTAACCGAAGATGTTTTGCATGCATAAAACAGTCTTCTAACACTCTTATAGTTGGAAGCTTTTAAACCAAGAGCAGAGCATAGCTCCCGGCAAAAGCTCAGATTTATTTCATTTTGATTTCCAGAACGAACTATAGCTTGTGCTATTTCTTCGTTGCTTGGAAACAAAGTCATCTTAGGTCTCCCCTGTGAAAGAGTACGGAATATATTAAAAATTAATATAAATATGGTAAATATTAAGTATATTGAAATTTAGGATGATGGAGGACGGAATTGGAAAATTTTAAATATTTTTTCAACTGTGTATTTCCACATCCAACCAAAAATTATCTTAGGTCTTCACATTGTTACGAGTATAGATAGGGAAGCTCCCACTCCTGTAACGTTTACACACTGGAGGATTTACGACCCTTTCCTTATGACGGAGATAATTACTAGAATAACTATTTAGAAAAAGTACCTTTATTTCTAAAAAGTGATAAAGCTACAAAGAGGCTGGTGATTAGGGGTGGGACTTCTCTTCTCCAGTGATCAGTAGGGCACTTCCTCACAATCAGTCCTTTCATACACGTCTTCAGGCGCCCTAAAGATCTGATAAGCTTTTCCATTCCCACTACGGTTAAGGTATTCTGGCCCTTTCAATTTCCTGGCCACCACCGTCTTCTCCTGTCACTCACTCACTTAAGGAAGACAGGCAATAACTTCACTTTCTCCAAGGTGATCTTCTGCTTCTGGTTCCTCAGCACTTGCCTATAATAAGGGTAAAGACGAGGAGCTCCTTTCTGGCGATTTCGTGAAGTTTTCAGATGGAAAGACAGGGTATTCAACGGGGAATTGTCCGTCACCAGTAGATCCTAACCTTTAGGTGATTCTTCTCCTTCTCTATCTTTCTTTCTGTCATATGAAAATTGAATCCCTAAGCGAGGTATAAAGGGTTATTGGCGTGATAAAAACCTTGTTATCTGAAACGATGGGAGGAACCTAATCTCTGAGTTGAATCGCTCGAGGGTCTACTCCTTTCCTCTGACTCTCCAAACACTATTTTCTTATGCTGGAAGGAACTGGAGGATTTCTCTCGTAGTACACGGTGCCTCAGATATCTCTTGAGTTCCTTAGACCGCCGGCAAAGATGAGTTCCTAACCGTATGATCCTCTTCTATTGCATGGATATCGTGTGCTTCAGGTAGAGTAATCCACTACATATCCGGGAACGGCTTAGGCTACCCTTACAGGCTATCAAGCTCTGTGATAGTTTCTTGGTCAGGCAGATTCGCTCTGTCTTTTTGCCTCTGGTGTAGACAGTTCAGGGCTCCACTCGTCACCGGTTGTGACTTCCGCGTCGGGTTTTGAGGCTTCCAGTACTACTTCCCAAGCTTTTGATTTACCTTGACTCTCATCCATCCAGCTCGAGAAATTTTATGCCAAGTTCCGTGTATACTCGCCCGAATTATAGAGCAAGACTGAACCATTCTACCATTCATCAGAAGCTCACCCACTGATGCTTCATAGATAATTTGCTATAGCACTACTTCACTTCGCAGCATAAGAAAATAACCTCAATCAGATACTATTTTCATGACAAATTCCATTTTCCCAAGACTATTATTGTAAACAAACAACATGGGGAATGACAGTTCGGCGCAGCCCTCAAATTGATGCTAGTTGAAATCTAGCTATAACGTGGAATGATAACTTTCGTATCGATTGCGTGTAAAATATTTATTACAGGTACAGGCATTCGAAATGATTACTTACATTTTTTTATCACTAAAAATTATAATTTTCGACATAGAAGGAGCTGTCAATTTATAATTTTGGAGGAAATATTTTTTTTTAACTCTCGTAACTTAGCTTTATTAAAAATTTATATTTATAAATATTTCTTATTAAATTACACTCATTTTTGGGTATGCATGCAAAACCCGTAGTTGAAAGTTCAAACCTACAGTTGCATTGTAGGTTTCAAAGCTATTGTTCCTAGAAGTTGAAGAAGAACCTTTTCATAAACATCCTGTAGAAAAATTGAAACTCTCCTAGAATAAATTCATCAATTATTGGAATTTACAGCAAATTTTTCTGGTTCCTTAAGTTCCCATACATCCGAAGACAACTTATGAGCCTGTAATTTTATTGTATCGTTTACATACACGTCTTTAGAAAGTTTCAAGAAAAAATTTTATCTTACAATTTCCTTACCTTTTCGTTTATATTTAAAATTGTGTTTTCTTCGTCACTTAAATTAACACCAAAGAGAATCTAAGTTTATTTTTTCACTCTAGGAATTATCAAAATAACTTAAGTAATTCTAATTGCAAAATTACAGCAAACCATTCGTGAATTAAGCAAATTACATTTACTTTAGCCAAAATTCACGTCCCTTTCTATCTGAAAAGATTTGCATAAGTCTATCTCATTCTTTCGGTCTCAAAATTGTACTGAACAAAATTTAATTTGGACTGACGTTCAAAAAAGAGTACTACAGTAGAGTCTCGCTATAGTCCATATTTGGTTCCAGATTTGACACTTGGGTCGCACAATAGTCCATGTAATTTTTTAAAATTATCAACGATTTTTAGTATTGAAATTGCTCGACGGCTTCCACTTTCTTTGCGATTGTGGTACTTGTCCTCGCTCTCTTCATTATGGATCACAATTATCACAACTACTTAATAAAGTTTGCCAAAAATATTAAAATAATTATGCATGTCGCATACTAAAAAACATAACCTAACTTAAAATCAGTGTTTTGAAATCAACGGTCAATAAATTGTGGACTATAGAGCGATGGCCTATAGCGAGACTCTACTGTAATAGTGTACAAAAAAGAGTACTAATAATGAGTGTAATAGACATATACAAAGCTTTGAAGAAAGAACAGGACGTGAATTTTGACTTTATGAAATTTTCCTGATATAAAAGGTGTGCCGGAGCCATAAAGATTTAAATAAATTTGACATTTTTAAATTAAAGATTATTATCAGAGAATACGAATTGGATTTTAAATTCAAAACTGGGAGTAAGTCACTTATATTTACAAAATCAAAACACTTAGTCAGTGCATGTTTCACTGTCCCAAAGTGTCACAATAGATAGCTGATTATAACTAAAGTATATGTTTAACTAGCACCTAGTAAATTACTATCCAGATCCAGTCATTCCAAATAGTCATTTGGATCTAATGATCGAAATTTGACAGTGCGTGTTGAATTGCTTCCAGCGATTGAGAATGTTAGCATTTAGCATTCCAGCCTTATTTCATTTCCCTAATTAATTTTATAATCCTGTTGATTATATGTCTAGTTATGTTTCCAAAGTATATAAAATAATTTTTAAATTGTAGGGGAAGTATTTGAAGGTTCGCAAACACGCCATTGAGCACTTGCATTTTTCATTGTTAAGCCTCATCTTTACTTTAAAAAGTTAAAAGCCTAATTTTATTTTTTTAGTTTCAGGAAGTGAAAATTAAAATTATGCTCAAATTAAAACTATATTTTAATGTGTGTTATTTCATACAATCAAAATCACTTTGCTGCGAATTTTTGGTCAGTAAAAAATAAAATTTGGTCAGTAAAAAATCAAATGTGGTCAGATAAAAATAACATATGTTCAGTAAAAATTAAATATGGTCAGTAAAAAACTTTTTAAAAAAATCAGTCAAAAATTAAATTTCGTCGGTAAAAAGTCAAATTTGGTCAGACAAAATAAAATACGGTCAGTAAAAAATCAAATTTTATCAGCAAATATTTTGGTCAGTAAAAAATCTAATTCGGTAGGAGAAAAATCAAATTTGGTAAGTAAAACATCAAAATTAGTAAGTAAATATTCAAAATTTATAAGTAAAATAATCGAAAATGGTAAGTAAAAAAAATCAAATTTGGTAAGTAAAAAATCTAAAAAGGTAAGAAAAAAATCTAAAATGCTAAGAAAAAAAATCAGAACTGGTGAGTAGAAAAAACAAAAATAGTAAGTAAAACTATCTTAATTTTGTTTTTTACACTCTTGTTTTTCCCAGTCTGTCTGTCTTTTTTTTTTGGAAACTTTGTATTTGGAAATCTTGCCTTTCATATATTTTACACAAATATACATATTTTATTAAATAAAATAATGAAATTACAACGGTATTTTTTGAAGTTTTTGTTTCGCCTTTACTAACCATATTTAATTTTTTACTGACCATATTTGATTTTTTACCGACCAAATTTAATTTTTTACTGATTTTTTTAAAAGTTTTATACTGACCATATTTAATTTTTTACCTTTTTTACTGACCGAATTTGATTTTTTATTGATCAATATTTTATTTTTCATTGACCAATATGAATTTTTTCCTCAAATTGAACCAAAAAGATTTTGCCCAATCACTTTCCAAAACAAACTTTTATCATATGTTAAAAAGGGATCATTAGGGCTAGTAAAATACTTAGGGTCTGATACTTAAGCGTTGAAACGGGATTCAGAAGGCCCGAAATACTTCTGATTCATTCAGGAATATAGTCCATTTCTGGTTGAACCATTTGAACTTTAATGGCACAGCAATTGTGAACTATGCCAAATCCTAGATTAAATACCTTGAATCTTGGTACAGAGTCAAAACCACTGATAAGCCAAGATAAGCTTATGGTAGCTGAGATTCTTTACAGGTGACTTCGAAATGCGTGCAACTCGGAATGTGTGAAAACTCGATTTTCAGATGAATTTTGGGGGTAATGAATCGCTTCGAGTAAACTGTTCTCGCCGGTCGAAATGGATAAAATTGGCTCGACGCGATTCTTTGCCCCCAAAATTGATCTATGATCTATGAGTGTCAAAACGTGTAAATCCAAAATTTGGCCCCGATCTGACGAGGTCGGATTTCACCTGTGACTACAAAAGCTGAAATTGTAAAGAATCTCAGCTAAAAGGGGAATGATTTGATACCTACAAAACTCAGGCTGCTGTTTATGGCAAGTTCCGGTATAAGACTTACAACAAATCCCCAAAGAAGTACATTGTGTGGATGGCAGTCTATTCTTGTGGGTGTCGCAGCATTGCATTTTTTACAATGGGAAAGATGAACAAGGAGGTATACATTAAAGAGTGCTTCCAGAACCGACTCGTGTCTTACTACCAAGACTCTGAGATATCCTCCAATTTAGCCAGATCTGACATCATGTCTTTATGTGAAAGACAACCTGGAATGGTGCTGTAAGATAATAATAATAATAATAATGCAGGCACAACATTCCATGAAGGAACTAGGCCTTCCCGCAAGGGGATTTCTAGACATGCATTATTATTTTTTTTCTTGTACGGGATGAGGTTGTCAGTCCCATACCCCGTGGAATCAAGTGCAGTAAAGTTCACTGAATGCAATCCGAACACCTTTAACGCCAGAAATATTCCTGGTGACCTTAAGGGAATTCGAACCCGGCACACTTGCATCATAAAGCGAGTGTTCTACCATTTGACCCATTAAGTGCCTGGTTCTGTAAGAACAATGTGCAATATGTGGAAAATATGTTCCACCCACTCTGCACCCTGGAAATCCGTATTATTGAGAAATCTGGTGACATCAACCGTTTGCGAAAGCGGAAACTTGATTGAGCTTTTAGCCAAATCACCACTAAATTTTCATTTTCTTCTTGAGGAAAATCTGAAGATTTCCTTAGACTTTGAGAGTTGGGATTATGAACCTAATAAGTGAAAGATTTCTTTGCCATAGTTGAGAAATCGATTCGGTTTACATGATAGTCAGAAAAATCACAATTTGAACAAAATTTTTGTGTGCGAGAGGTGCGAGCTCTCAAACTTTCCCTACGAACCTGATTTAAAAATTAAAAAAAAACTCACTCACCAATGACATTTTATCTTCACACATGTCGTCACCTTCTTCATTAAAATTCATTTCATTCGCTTTAATTTATTTCTAAAAGAAAAAAGAAAAAAACCACTCACCACTGTCGCGTCCAAAGATCAACTGTCATTTTATTCAGCTATTTTCATGAAGGAAAAGAAAACAAACATATTTTCGTTAAGTTTTCTATCTCTTTCTAGCAAAGCTCCCGAAAATTGGATAATCCAACTTTTACGACTTTTTCAGCAAAAACAGACCGGAAGCGTAAAAAGTAGCGCTTCCTGGACAAAAAGAAAAAAATTAAGAAAATTTTTTCTTTGATAGAAATTATTTTTTATTGATTTTTATAGGCCATAGTCATAGGCTCATAAACCGGAAGTCAGAATTCCTTCGCACATGACGCATGGTAGATCATGTTCAGGATGAAGTGGGATACTTATTTTGGGATGTCACATCTCCAGCAACCCCGTAGGAGAAAATTGGAAGAATTAACTATTTAGTAGAAATGGATTCTCATTGAGTTTTTCTTACATGGGTCAGAGTCATGGGCTTATAAACCGGAAGTCAGAATTCCTTCGCACATGACGCATGGTAGATCATGTTCAGGATGAAGTGGGCTACTTATTTTGGGATGTCACATCTCCAGCAACACCGTAGGAGAAAATTGGAAGAATTAACTATTTAGTAGAAATGGATTCTCATTGAGTTTTTCTTACATGGGTCAGAGTCATGGGCTTATAAACCGGAAGTCAGAATTCCTTCGCACATGACGCATGGTAGATCATGTTCAGGATGAAGTGGGCTACTTATTTTGGGATGTCACATCTCCAGCAACACCGTAGGAGAAAATTGGAAGAATTAACTATTTAGTAGAAATGGATTCTCATTGAGTTTTTCTTACATGGGTCAGAGTCATGGGCTTATAAACCGGAAGTCAGAATTCCTTCGCACATGACGCATGGTAGATCATGTTCAGGATGAAGTGGGCTACTTATTTTGGGATGTCACATCTGCAGCAACCCCGTAGGAGAAAATTGGAAGAATTAACTATTTAGTAGAAATGGATTCTCATTGAGTTTTTCTTACATGGGTCAGAGTCATGGGCTTATAAACCGGAAGTCAGAATTCCTTCGCACATGACGCATGGTAGATCATGTTCAGGATGAAGTGGGCTACTTATTTTGGGATGTCACATCTCCAGCAACACCGTAGGAGAAAATTGGAAGAATTAACTATTTAGTAGAAATGGATTCTCATTGAGTTTTTCTTACATGGGTCAGAGTCATGGGCTTATAAACCGGAAGTCAGAATTCCTTCGCACATGACGCATGGTAGATCATGTTCAGGATGAAGTGGGCTACTTATTTTGGGATGTCACATCTCCAGCAACCCCGTAGGAGAAAATTGGAAGAATTAACTATTTAGTAGAAATGGATTCTCATTGAGTTTTTCTTACATGGGTCAGAGTCATGGGCTTATAAACCGGAAGTCAGAATTCCTTCGCACATGACGCATGGTAGATCATGTTCAGGATGAAGTGGGCTACTTATTTTGGGATGTCATATCTCCAGCAACCCCGTAGGAGAAAATTGGAAGAATTAACTATTTAGTAGAAATGGATTCTCATTGAGTTTTTCTTACATGGGTCAGAATCATGGGCTTATAAACCGGAAGTCAGAATTCCTTCGCACATGACGTATGGTAGATCATGTTCAGGATGAAGTGGGCTACTTATTTTGGGATGTCACATCTCCAGCAACCCCGTAGGAGAAAATTGGAAGAATTAACTATTTAGTAGAAATGGATTCTCATTGAGTTTTTCTTACATGGGTCAGAATCATGGGCTTATAAACCGGAAGTCAGAATTCCTTCGCACATGACGCATGGTAGATCATGTTCAGGATGAAGTGGGCTATTTATTTTGGGATGTCACATCTGCAGCAACCCCGTAGGAGAAAATTGGAAGAATTAACTATTTAGTAGAAATGGATTCTCATTGAGTTTTTCTTACATGGGTCAGAATCATGGGCTTATAAACCGGAAGTCAGAATTCCTTCGCACATGACGCATGGTAGATCATGTTCAGGATGAAGTGGGCTATTTATTTTGGGATGTCACATCTGCAGCAACCCCGTAGGAGAAAATTGAGGAAATTGATTCTTTGATATGTTTGCTAATTTTCTTCAATGGATTTATGAAAATACATGTAAATGTGATTATTACTGAGTTTTTTCAACTCCTACCTAGTGGTATCAATTAAGTGGATCAGGATATTTTGTTTGAAATTTGTATCTTTATGAATTATGTTTTGAAAGAAAATATTGGAAAATATGAGAGAAAATATTTTATTTTAGCCAAGACACGCACCTTAATTTTCATTTAAATGAAGTTTTTCCTGAATTTTCATTTCATTTTCCTGCATTTATTTTAAATTTTCTCAGTGTTTTTTAGTCAAGACACAAAAAAAAATTTGAATTTGCAACGGTTTTTCTTAGCCAAGTCACAAACCCGCATTCGGCTGGCCTTCGGCCAGCTTCAGGGAGGTTCAATTTATTATAATTACTTTTAGCTTCACACTACATTTTTCTCAGTGTAATGGAGAAGAGTGCTGAAGTCTCAGACAAAATTTCCACACGCACTTTTCACCAGAAAAACCTCCCTTAGGGCACAATTCGCACTCACTACCACCCTTAGGATACACGGCAAAGCACTGGTAAAAAGTAGAGCACGGAAAATAAAATAACTTCACAAAAATTACGGAAAATCGACAGAGCTCATTGACTTAGCTCTGTTTGATTTCAAAGCATAGCTTATCATTAGTTTTAAATAATAAAATTAGTGTTCAGTGTCACTTCAAAGATTAATTTAAAAGAGTTGCTGTGGATGAAAATTAGGAATAAAAAAACTTCCTTTAACCGTAAATCACAATTGAATAAGCAAGCTTCAAGACTTTACGTTAAAAATCCTATATAATCTGATACAAGGTGTTTTTTTTTGTCTCTGTTTAGGCAGAAGCAACATAGTGGATGGATCAACATTCTGCTCATGCAGACTCATTCTACCAAAGCAAGTAGAAGCGTTAAAAAAATTCTGAATGACACCGTTGAATGTGATTCTCTCACTAGACGAGGTAATATTACATTTAATTATTCATTAAACATATTATAAAGTTGTATGTTTTTCATAGACAAGTTTTTCGTGCGCAATAAAATGGATTTCATCTTTAAAGTCTTCTCCACAAAAGCTGACAAATATAATGATGTTTAAAACAACCTTTAAGCCATTAAAGCCTTTTCATCAAGCCTTTAACCCTCTAACAGTATTAGGTGAGATGACAATCTCACCTACTATAATCCTAACAAAATTTCATGTCCTCCGATTACGCCCAAACTTTGTCAAAAACGTGTTTTGACACTTTCTGATCACGGATAAATAGGTGACTAAAAACCGTTCCCGTGCATTTGTCCATCCGCTCTTTGGAACTTAATAAAGTCTGTCTCGGATTTAACAGAAAAGAAGACAAATCACTTTCATTAATTAACTATAGTAAAATATAAAAATACTATTTATATTTCTTGAAAGGGTATTTCATTGTTATTCAAATCCACTTTATGTTTTTTTTTATTCAAGCGGTTTCTCCGCGAAATCTCGCAACATCTTCTTTACTCCCCTCATAAGGCTCTGGACAAGGTCGTCCCCACGATCTCTGACGACTTTCTTCCACTTTCGTGCGTAGACCTGCAAATCTTTGGCTGGATTAGCCTTCTTCTTCAAGTCTCCTTTCACAATTGCCCAGTATTAGGTGAGATTCTTAACAATCTCACCTACTATAATCCTAACAAAATTTCATGTCGTCCGATCGACCTCAAACTTGGCCAAAATGTGTTTCGCCACTTCCTGATCACGAATATATATCTGGCTATTTTACGTTCCCGGCCGGCCGGCCGGCCGTCCGGCCGCTCTTTGGAGCTTAATAGCTCCTAAACTAAAAAAGATATCGACTTGCGGTTTTCGGCAAAGGTTATATATCGGGTGAAAATTGCAACTTGGTGCATTGACCCCCCACCCCCCACCCCTCCTTCCGACATTTTGAAGACCCCCCTTTTTTTGTTTTCTCAATAGCTCAGCCCCTATGGCATCGAGCGGGCTCAAATTTTAGTATGTTATAGCTGGGCCTTAGGGCTTTCCATCAATACCAAGCTTAAAGTCCCCCGACCCCCCTGACCCGAGCTATAAGGGTCCAAAAATATTTATTAAAATGTCCATAACTCCGGTTCTAATTGTCAGAATTTAAAAAGTGAGGGCTTTTTGGAAAGCTATCGTGAAATGCCACTTCCTCTTGTAACATCGCAAGTTCATAAGACCACCGCTAGGGGCGCTATTATTAAAAAGAAAATTTTTAAATATTATAAATTAAATAACTCAAAAATTCCATTCTCTATCGGGCTGAAATTTTAGTATGTTGTAGCCGTTGATTATACCTATCAAACAAAAAAAACCTTAAGTCGATCCATAACCCCTGACCCGAGCTATAAGGGGTCAAAGTTCGAACATTGACCGGCCTCTATCTCCGGTTCTAATTAACATAGCGACCTAAATTTTACCTTTTTGGTTTCGTCTCGATGAGCACTTTCAGACGAAAGTTCAAAAAGTCACCACAAGTGGCGCTGTGATAGCGTCAAAATTCTTCGAAATTCAAAGTCACTTTTCTCAAAAACGGCATTGTGCAAGTTAATGAAATTTTAGTATGTTGTAGTACGTCTAGGACGTTTCCAAAATTGGGCGTAAGCGCGCTGTGGTTAAAACAGGACCGGAGATATGAGGGGTCAAAGTTCACGAAATTCAAAAAATCATATCTCCGGTTCTATGTGACCGATTTTGATGAATGAGGGCTTAAACGAAAGATCTCACCAAATACTACAACTTTCTAAAATATTTGAACTTCGTGAGACCAACACCAGGGGCGCCACAGTCGAAAAACCAATTTCAATATCACATAACCTCAATTATCTCGACTGTCGCTGAACCGATTTTGATGATTACTTCAACATAATTATAGAGGACATTTGTCTCTACATTTCGTACATAAATCATTTTCCGCTCAGACTACGCTATCACTCCGATTTTGCCGTTTAAGTGTGAAAAAATTGATTTTTCCCATAATAACGCTTTGAAATCACTCAGATGCTAATTTGACTGCCTCTACTCCACCAAGACACTTAAAATAGGGTTTTAAATGAAGAGTCTCACAAAATACAACAATTCTTTGATATAGTTGAAGTTCAACAAATGACTACTTGGGGCACTCTGGATGAAAAAACAAGTTAAGAAACAAAAAACCTCGATTATCTTGGCTTCTGAGTAATCGATGAGATCATGTTCTATAGGAAAATTATAGAGTACATTCTGGTCTACATTTCACCCATATATCACTTTTGTGCCAGTTCATCTAAATCCTTGATATTTTGGTTTAAATACAAAATTTGTATAATTTCATGAATTTGATGCAAGATAACTGAATGGCGACTCACAATTTCAGATGTAAATCGAATTTGCATGAACTCCGAGTTAGCTCACGTTAAGAATCTCACCTACATAAGCCGGTTAGGATTATCTGTCCCTTTCTCAATGGGGCTGACTTCTGGAGTACAGGGCGGGTTGACCTTCTTATCTACATATTTGACATTGTTGTTGGCAAACCATTCCAGGGTGGCTTTCGCGTAATGACATGATTCCAAATCACGCTAAAATAGAGGAGGGATGTCGTGGCTTTGATACAGTGACAAAAGTCGTTTTTGGAGGCACTCCTTAATGGAGATATCCACGTTCATCGTCCCTGTCATGAAAAATTCTTCGCTGCGACGTCCACAAGAGCAGATTGCCATCCAAACCACATATTTCTTCGGGAACTTGTCGTACTCTTGGAACATGTACTTGCTGGCAACACCCGTACGAGTCTTCCCCGTGTAAAACTGTTGGCCGGACAACTGGGTCAATTCACCTTTTACGACACTTTCGTCGTCCATCAAAATGCATCCTTGAAAGCCTTTCAAAACTCAATCACTTAGGTTTCCCGACCTCGTTTTGGCACTTTGCTTCTGCTTGTCCATACGATCTGGAGCAACTTGAGCTTTGTGCGTTATCAGTCCATTATTCTCTTTGATTTTCTGCACTAAGCTCTCGGAGATACCCAGCTTTTTGCCCACATCTCTGACTGAAAGGCAAGGTTGCTTCTGGAAAAGCGCTAACACTCTCTTCTCCATCCTCTTGTCTACAGCTCCAGCTTTTCTGCCACATCCTGGCTTTCGAATAACAGTCTTGAGTTCCTTGAAGCGTAATACACCCCTTGGCACCGTGGATGGACACTTTCTGGTGATCCTTCCGATTTCAGAATAGCTCGCTTTTGGATTCTTTAGGTACGTGTCCACGATCAATTTGTGCAGGTTCTCCATTTTTACCACTTTTCTCAGCCAAAACACTATCTTTTTCAATACTTTTTTTTCAGAAATGAAAAGCTGACGAAATTCTCTTGAAACGTCAAAAAAATCAAAACAAAACTCAATTCCTATTGTGACTAATTTCATGTCGAAAACTTAGAATTTAAATCCGGGACACGCTTTAATGAGATTTAATGATTTATATCATCTGAAAATTTATTCAATTCTCTTTCTAAGTGCGTTAAAATTTAAATATCGTCAAAAAGTCAGTTGGCCCCTTGTAATTTCCAAAGAGCGATATAAGCTGATCTGGGCTTATCGATGATTTTTAAACATTAATTCATTATGTTTATCGTCTATCTATTTCTTTCAGAATTAAAGCTGCTCAGGCTAAGGCCAATTTTATTTTAGCCAAGAAGGAAAAGCAGACGGCAATGTCGAATTATAAAAAAGGCTTGGCAAAATTAAGCGTACATGTGAGGAAATAAAACGCAGTAGCTTGTCTTTAAAAGTGTAGCCCTTCCGGACTACTGACGCTTACACTCAACAGGTGGTGGCCCTCTTTTTGGGATTCGCAGGCTCAGCATCCGCACTCTGAGCCTTCCCATGACACACTGACTCCACCACACATGGCGACAGGGTGTCATACCACTCACTCTGAAGCAGGTCAGGGAGGCAACCTTGAGATTGCAATAGAAAGGGTTGCCAACGGCGAGGAATGTAACGACACGATCGCTACTTAACCGTTTGTGGCGGAAAAATCTTCTACATTCGGCCGTCCTGATTTTGAGGCGTCCTCGCCGAAGCAATGGCGAGAGTTATATCAGCAGGACTTATTGACCAATGCGATTCAAGGATTTTCTGGGGCAATCATCTTCCAGATGGACCCCCCGTATAGTCTCATTGTGGAAGACTTTCGTTGAGTTTACACACTTAGCCCCCAATCCTGTTTTGTCGAAGGTAATCATTCTTGGGATTACACTGAGTTCTCCCCAGAACGATTTTCTCGCAGATGGTCCTCACTGAGATTGCACTTAGTTACCAAGCTCAATCTCGTTGAAATGATCCTTCCTGGGGATTACACTTAGTCACCCAGCATGATCTTGTTGGAAATGATCCTTCCTGGGGATTACACTTAGTCACCCAGCATGATCTTGTTGAAAATTATTAGACTTGGGATTACACTTAGTCACCAAGTTCAATCTTGTCGAAGATGATTGGCCTTGGGGTTGCACTTAGTCACTAGGCCTAATGAAATCTTGTAGAAACAATATTTAATTCTGGGGATGCACAAAGCCACCCAGAATTTATTTGTTGAAGCTGCAGATTTCTGGGGTAACACTAAGTCACCCAGTCCATTCTCATCAAACTCCATTTATCCCGACTGATTTCTTCGATTAAAACTCCATGAATCCCATCCTGAATCTCATCCGGAACCCATCATCAATATCGAGCCAGCAAGGGTCTCGAGAAGGTCCTTCGCGTCCGCTTTGCTCATCACAACATAGAACTCGTTCATTGCTTAGCAAACCCAATCTTCACTACAGAAAAAAATATGGTTGAATCTTAAGCTATCCTTTGTCTGACTTCTCAGTTCCGTACAGCATGATCTCCTGCAATGAAACTAACGACGCATATTGTACTGTGCTGCAATGATATTCATTCCTTACACAACCCACAACAATAATTGAATAAACTTCAACAACGCAATTCATCATTTATTGTATTTCAATTCACCTCAACTTCCAGGTACAGCTCTATATAGCTATAAAACTCATTCTGATTTTGTTTCTTATATCCTCCTCATCAAGATTAGCTCACTCAGCAAAAGTCTCAATAGAATTGGATCTTCAAAGTGAAAACTATTATAAAGGATTGTTTCTAATTACATCTCAAATCATTAGATCATCAACTCAACCTTTCTTCAACTTCCAATGAATTCGAAATTGATTCGTCTCCTTACTTGAGCGAATATCCTCACCCCTTTGCCAAATCTATTCTCGAAGACTAGGCACGGAGATGATGTCCTTCTCCTCACTCTCACTTAAAGTAACCTTTGTATTCTATAATTTATTTCACAAAGTATGGTTTAGAAAGTAGTTAAGTAATTTCTTCTGTGATGATTCTCCAGCTATACGATCCTCCCATACATTCAATGAAACATGAATTTTAGTAAATACTTCAAATATTTTTGTCATTCTGCTCTGCATCTCTAGAAATTAATAAATTATCCGCAGTGTTTCCAACTCCACTCCTAGTAACCAGCAGGCCTTCCAGCCGAGTAGCAGAAGTGCAATCATCTCTCTCCACATTCTCTAATAATTTGTCAAACTCAATCTCTCCCACTACAATCTCCAGCCAAAACTTCTTTATCAACTCAAGATCTTCCTCAATTCTATCCATGGCCAGGAAACTGTCATCTACGTTTTTCTCCTTCGTGTAATTATCCAGAAATCCCTGGATGTTCACCCTGTTCCCCATTTCATCTATAACCTCATTTCCCTCATATATTTCTATTTGCAGTTTATTATTTGTTTTACGACTGGCAACTGCGCCCGCCAGTCACACCCGAAAACCCTTATTCTTTGGACACTGAGCTGCTAGGTGCTCATCAGATCGACATAAGTAGCACAGTCTTTTAAAAGTTCTTCCGAAAACTTTGGCAGATTGAGATGCAGCAGAAGAGTTTGTCTCCTTCTTGGTAGAAACCTCTTTTTCCTTTTGATATTGGTGGTCTTCTATATGGCCAAATTTGGAATCTCTGGAAGATCCTGAACACCTCTCTGACGACCTCTTCCAACGTTGGTGACGCCTGTCATCATATCCGCAATGTTCTGAGTCACTACGAGCGTAGTTATCTTCTCTCTCACGACTGCGGGATCTCTCTCTTCTCTCATGCTTCTCTGTTGCCACAGTATTATTTGTCTTCTCATTTGTAGTCTGCTTTCGAGATGGTTTCTCAGGACCTTCTAACTTCCCAATTGCTTCTGCCAATTGAGGAATTGTACGAATGTCTTTGGATTTTAGAATATCACGTTGATAACTGCACGGAATTCCCTCAATCACATATTGCATGAGAGCTGCATCTGTCGTACCAGCCCTCTTAGCTAGCCTCAATTTCTCATACACGTACATCTCTGCAGTCTCATCAGGCTTTTTCTTCCTTTCCAGCTGACGATTAATCTGAGGAATATTCACAACCTTAGGAAAGTAGATTTTGAGCTGTTCTTTGAGGTCGTTCCAAGTGGTCAACTCATTTTTCATGGCCTCCAACCAAGACTTCGCAGCACCTTTGAGTCGCATTCCTGCAATAATCATCATTTGATCATCCGTCATGTGATATCTGAGACACGTTTTCTCCGTAGATGAGAGCCATTCTGCTGCTTCCGGGCATGAGATTTCATCCGGATTGAAACTTGTCACCATGCTTTCCACTTCTCTCAATCCCAAAACTAGCCCCACATTACTGTACGAATGGCCCACAGAAGAGGTGTTCGGAAATCCTGGTGGTGTCTCAGGGAAATTCTCAGGAATTATCCTTCTTTTCGCTCCTGTCCGGTTCCTAGTACCCATTTTGAGAACCCCAATAATGTCTCAGTGTGTCTATAATTGATAAAATTCCTATTATAAGCGAAATTCTCACAAATTTGGTTCAATTTTACACAAACACTTCAATTCCTCTATTTATCGACTCCACAGAATCCACATAAATTACAGCACTAAAATTTGATTTTTATTTCCCTCTCGGGCGACTGATTTGTGGTCTAATAACTCTGTTTGTCTGCACTGCTTCCTTATCTCAATTTAAAGACGGAAAATTGAGAAAAAGACGGAAATGATGACTTTAGACTATTTTTCGTAATTTATTTCACAGGACAATGTTTTATTTTGACAATGACGATGCACACATTGACAATTTGAAACAAAATGGTTTCCTTTTGTATTGTGAAGTTGACTACAATACTCACATGCTGTCAGTTTGTACTTAGAGTATTGTCCACCAGAGTAGGGGAAGTTGACAAACCTTGCTACATGGAAAGTGTGTTCTTTCCTCTCTTTTTTCTACATGAAAATACATGTCTACTTCTACAAATGGAGTACTCCAATTCTCATGCACTAAATTCTACTCAATTAATGTTCATAAATTCATAAACCAAGAATGAGGCAATGTTTTGCCAATATATTTCCTTATCTTCTGGAACAAGGGGAATGCTGTCACTGCGTCAACATGGCCGTTCTCATCCTCTCGCACACCCGTCCAAAAGCACATCCATCCTCTGCTTGGGCAACCTCTGTGCTATCACACTGAATTCGCGATGGGCACAATCCCACACTTCTGAAAATGTAGCCCTTCCGGACTACTGACGCTTACACTCAACAGGTGGTGGCCCTCTTTTTGGGATTCGCAGGCTCAGCATCCGCACTCTGAGCCTTCCCATGACACACTGACTCCACCACACATGGCGCCAGGGTGTCATACCACTCACTCTGAAGCAGGTCAGGGAGGCAACATTGAGATTGCAATAGGAAGGGTTGCCAACGGCGAGGAATGTAACGACACGATCGCTACTTAACCGTTTGTGGCGGAAAAATCTTCTACAAAAGGTAATTTTTTTTAGCTTAGATTCTTTTATTATCTTTTAAATTAAGGGCAGAATCACATTGACCGTAAAATTTCTCACCGTATTTCGTTAATTTACACATTTTTATTGCTATTCTTATGAAAATTCTCAATTACCGTATTAACTTATCTGATACTCGGTGGCACTAGGTGAAAATGCGATATCAGAAAATAGAAGAAATAAAACGAAAATGCGATAAACGGTGAGCAAAAAAAATGTAGGATTTTTTTTTGCTACAGTTTTTCGTAGTTTTTTTTGCTCACCGTTTATATAATTTTCGTTTTATTTCTTTAATTTTGTAGGCTCCAAAATAGGCTAAAGGAGCCACTAAGAGGAAGAAAATTTCTCAGGTCTCGCCAAGAAATTTCCTTGCTCTTTGGGACGATAAATGCCCGAAGCTTTCTATCCTTTCATTGTCGCTCGGCGTCTTTTAAAAGACGCCCTTGGTAACGGCAATTTAATGCCACTGGGATATAGGCAAGATGCCCCTCAGTTATGGCGACCAGAATTCTGATGCCTCCAGAACGTAATAGAGATTTGAATCTCTGCACTGGGCACGAATGCCTCAGGATAGAAGGTGCTTCAAATATTTAAAGTCCCGGCTGCCACTTAAAGAAGGCTATTTAAAGCCGCAGTGGTAGGCAGCGGAGCCTCTTCTGGCTGCTGAAGATAGGCAATCTAATGCCGCTGAAGAAGCCAGAATACTTGGCCGCTGGAGTGGAAGGCACTGTATGTGCCGCTGAAAGTAGGCCAAGGAAATTCGCAAATAAGGAAAAGGCAACTTACTTATTGCCGCTGAAATGAGAAGTCCTGGGTTCTCGATGCGAATCTGAATTTATTTTCACAAATTATGGTCTTTTATACAAAAATATCTTTCACTCCCACCTATAAGCATTATTTACATCAATTATGCTAAGTCACTAAAATTTGGTATATGCCCTATCTGCAGAATTGCATTTTTCCCATTTCTCTTTTGCACCCAATGACGCACAATTTCATCGGTCATTCACCGGGTGAATGTTCAATTAAAAATGAAATTCTTTAATATCTCCTAAAATATTTAAATATTAAGGATGAATCCTTTAGAATATGATAATTTATGTTAGCCTGAATCTGTAGATATATTTTTCTATCCGGAATTCAAATTCAAACTACTTTTAAAATGGGTTTGAAAATATTATGTGACATCTTTAAGGATTCATATGGTTTTAGGATAAACTAAAAGGATCTAGCAAATGGTATTAAGTATACTTGGAATTAAAGAGTATAGAAAATTGATCTTGCATATAAAAATAGGATAACGGTTCAAATTATGGTCAAAAGCTAATCCTAAAAATATGCTATTTTCATGCTCGTGGGATTATAAAACTTTACTTAAAATTAAAAATGTTCCTCGTCCGGAACAAATTTTCTGATATTATTTTCACCTAGTGCCACCGACTATAAGGTAAGATAACACGGTAATTTAGAATTTTCATAAGAATTTCAATGAAAATGCGTAAACTAACGAAAGGCTTTGACGGTGACGGTGAGCATTTTACTGACGATGTGATTGTGCCCTAATTCTATATAGAAATATTGTCGTAATTGCTTTGTTCCATTTCAGACCAAATCCAGATACTGAATATCTTTAGAGAGCTGGGGTTCTGAGGTGAGCGAGCAAAGTGCGGATTAAATTGCAGTTATTATTTTTTGAAATGTGAAATTAAGAACAAAAAAAAATTAACTGCATGGATTAAAAACAAAAAAAAATAAATAAACAAAAAGCTTTATATTACCAAAAAAAGAGAATTTAAAGTGAAAATAAAATAAAGTTGAATTTAAATGAAAGTTTTTATACTGTAGGTTAATTAATTAATTATTAATGCTCAAATCCACAAAATATACCACTTATGTCCCTAGAGACAAAACATCCTGCACAACACCCCGCCATTCCACACGATCCGAAGCCAGCGTTGCAGAACCCTCAGGGTTTTGAGGACATCGTCCACTATGTTTTTCCATCTCGTCCGGGGATGCCGTTTCCTTCTCCATACCTCCGGATTTCGCTCATACAGTTTCCTGAGCATTCTCTCCTTTGGCATACAGCAAATGTGACCGAGCCAGCCGAGCCAGCACAATCTTCTCGAGATAAATGCAATAATTCATATGATTGAGAAAACCATCCGTAGTCTCCATTGAATTAAAAATATCGAGGATATTTCTATGTGATATTTTATTTTCTAATTAAATTGTAAATGTGGGAGGAGTACAATGGAAGATAATTCAGTGGTTGAAGTCCTCTTCAACTGTTGTAGCTTCAAGCAGGGTTGGCAACTAAAATGTCCTATAGATGACTTGAATATGGCTTGCAATTTACAATCCTCAAGACCAAAAAGGTGATATCGCCTTCCTCACTTCCTGTTAGATGATGTTCTGCTTTTTGAATCCGAAGAAGACTCGACGTGTTCCTTGAAATTAAATATTCTTTTCAGATCTGCAAAAAAAATAAGATCAAAAATATTACCATACGTTTGGATATGTCCATTGTAGATTCAATTGTGCTTTCACAGTAGATTTATCTTGTAGTTTTAGGATGAAACAAATGTAGCCTCTTACTTTAAAGGATTCTTGTATGGTAATCCGATAACCATAAGGTTATCAGATCACCATACAAAAATCCTCTCAAGTACACCACGAAAAATTACCGAGAGGATGGTAAAATTTACTATCCTCCATACAAAATTTTAATGACCCGATAGTAAATAAGTCACCCAGCAAACGCGATATGAGATCGGACTGTCAAAAAAATTAGAATTCACGTGCTTGTCTGTAGAATTTACTATCCTGGATAGTAAATTCTAATAGCCGGATGGTAAATTTTAATATCCTCCATTAAATTTTACCTGAAGCCTCCGTTAGATTTTAAAACCCGGAAAGTAGATTTTACTAAACGGATGGTAAATTTTACTGTTCTCCTATAGATTTTACCAGTAAATTACTGTTAGATTTTAATAGCCATGGACTTTACTAAAAGATGCACAGTTTGGAACGTCATTCCAAAAAAAATAATTTTTTGAAAATTTTTCACCATTTTGCTAGATGTATTCAATTAGTAAAATATTTGAACAGACCGCAAAAAATATTTGGTAAAAAATTATGAACATTTCAAAAAATCTTTTTATTTTGCAATGACGATCCAAGCTGCGCATCTCTTAGTAAAATCTAAATAATATGATTTATTGAAGATAATTTTTCCGGCAAATAATTTAAAAAAAAATCGTGTTATTTAAGGCTAATGATCCAAGATGTAGTATTGAGTGCCATACTGTTTCCCTTATAACTTGCACGATTTCTAAAAATAAATAAATATAGGTAATTGTTTCTTTCTTTTTATATCATTTTCTTAACTTCAATTCATCAACATATTTCTAATAGTTATTTATAATATATTACATAATTACAATATTTACAATCTAAGATCTTAAAATAAAATACAATTAAATGTTAGACTAATCAATTTACAATTTACAAACTCAAAATTTAAAATATAATACAATTAAGCTAGTCACAACCCAAGTCAGAGGGTTAATTACTGCCCAATTAACATTCGAATATTTGCCGTAAAAGGAGTTTTAGTTAATTTAGTCATTTAATTACTTGAAAACAATAACCTGACAGAGACGAAAATAAGTCTTGTTGTTCTTTTCTTGCCTCGCTGAAAGTCATGTAAACTTTTTGTGCAAAAGTTGAGTCCAGAAAATTCGCTATAGTGTTGATTTTAATAAAATCTTTTTCCATTTTCTTTACCTGCTGTTTTATTACCTCGTTAAAAAATAAGAAAATCTACACAGAATTCAGCTCATTTATTAATCAATATAAAAGCCAAAAAGTCGCTTCTTTTTAATACCCCCCCCCCTCTTATCCTTGATATAGGTCTGAATCCTATCGGCTTATTGTGACCAAGGTCCCATAATAAATCAGCCGTTACTATGCATACTACCTATAGTTAAACTCCATAAAGAAATAGTTTTTATAAGTTAATAAAGAATTTAAATTCGTATTAAATAGTTTCCCTCTATAATGCTCTGTAGAAAACCTTAATTTAATTTTTTCCAAAATTTCTCCTACTGAACTTAAATTTTGCTCAAATGCTAATTTTTTTTTCATTTCTGAAAAAATACAAAGGATTATCTGATTACCGTCGTTGCGGGTGACTTTGCACGTTTTTTCGCTGTTTTTCAACTTTGCCCTCTAAAAGTGGATAGTTAAAGTGAAGGGAGGGGGGTTTTGAGTAAAATTATTTGTATTCAGTTGTTAATGAATGTATTTTGTGCCACTAGTACTAATTTTATAAAATTTTACTATGTTTAAAAAAATCAGGAAAAAAGTCTTGAACTGGGGATAAGGTGCGGGTGACTTTGCACTTTTTAATAAATACTAAAAAATCAACAATTTCTTATTCACATCTAAGGGTAAGATGCACGAGATCTACAAGATGGCATGATCGCCATCTTGATTTGACGTTTCTGTCCGCCATTTTGTATAACTGTCAA
>NW_026604451.1:0-35685 GCF_024763615.1 Phlebotomus papatasi
TCAACTTTAAAGATTTTCAAACACTTATGAAATTCTCATTCAATTTTGCTTATTTTCAATTGAAATTTTGCACAAATCTAGCCTCAGGGGGGCTCTAAATGGGTGCATAATTTGAGACCCCTCTATCCCGTACTATTCGAGATAATCAACTTTAAAGATTTTCAAACACTTATGAAATTCTCATTCAATTTTGCTTATTTTCAATTGAAATTTTGCACAAATCTAGCCTCAGGGGGGCTGTATATGGGTGCATAATTTGAGACCCCTCTATCCCGTACTATTCGAGATAATCAACTTTAAAGATTTTCAAACACTTATGAAATTCTCATTCAATTTTGCTTATTTTCAATTGAAATTTTGCACAAATCTAGCCTCAGGGGGGCTCTAAATGGGTGCATAATTTGAGACCCCTCTATCCCGTACTATTCGAGATAATCAACTTTAAAGATTTTCAAACACTTATGAAATTCTCATTCAATTTTGCTTATTTTCAATTGAAATTTTGCACAAATCTAGCCTCAGGGGGGCTCTAAATGGGTGCATAATTTGAGACCCCTCTATCCCGTACTATTCGAGATAATCAACTTTAAAAATTTTCAAACACTTATGAAATTCTCATTTAATTTTGCTTATTTTCAATTGAAGATTTGCACAAATCTAGCCTCAGGGGGGCTCTAAATGGGTGCATAGTTTGAGACCCCTCTATCCCGTACTGTTCGAGATAATCAACTTTAAAGATTTTCAAACACTTATGAAATTCTCATTCAATTTTGCTTATTTTCAATTGAAGATTTGCACAAATCTAGCCTCAGGGGGGCTCTAAATGGGTGCATAATTTGAGACCCCTCTATCCCGTACTATTCGAGATAATCAACTTTAAAGATTTTCAAACACTTATGAAATTCTCATTCAATTTTGCTTATTTTCAATTGAAATTTTGCACAAATCTAGCCTCAGGGGGGCTCTAAATGGGTGCATAGTTTGAGACCCCTCTATCCCGTACTGTTCGAGATAATCAACTTTAAAGATTTTCAAACACTTATGAAATTCTCATTCAATTTTGCTTATTTTCAATTGAAATTTTGCACAAATCTAGCCTCAGGGGGGCTCTAAATGGGTGCATAATTTGAGACCCCTCTATCCCGTACTATTCGAGATAATCAACTTTAAAGATTTTCAAACACTTATGAAATTCTCATTCAATTTTGCTTATTTTCAATTGAAATTTTGCACAAATCTAGCCTCAGGGGGGCTGTATATGGGTGCATAATTTGAGACCCCTCTATCCCGTACTATTCGAGATAATCAACTTTAAAGATTTTCAAACACTTATGAAATTCTCATTCAATTTTGCTTATTTTCAATTGAAATTTTGCTTATTTTCAATTGAAATTTTGCACAAATCTAGCCTCAGGGGGGTTCTATATGGGTGCATAATTTGAGACCCCTCTATCCCGTACTATTCGAGATAATCAACTTTAAAGATTTTCAAACACTTATGAAATTCTCATTCAATTTTGCTTATTTTCAATTGAAATTTTGCACAAATCTAGCCTCAGGGGGGCTCTAAATGGGTGCATAATTTGAGACCCCTCTATCCCGTACTGTTCGAGATAATCAACTTTAAAGATTTTCAAACACTTATGAAATTCTCATTCAATTTTGCTTATTTTCAATTGAAATTTTGCACAAATCTAGCCTCAGGGGGGCTGTATATGGGTGCATAATTTGAGACCCCTCTATCCCGTACTATTCGAGATAATCAACTTTAAAGATTTTCAAACACTTATGAAATTCTCATTCAATTTTGCTTATTTTCAATTGAAATTTTGCACAAATCTAGCCTCAGGGGGGCTCGAAATGGGTGCATAATTTGAGACCCCTCTATCCCGTACTATTCGAGATAATCAACTTTAATGATTTTCAAACTTTTATGAAATTCTCATTCAATTTTGCTTATTTTCAATTGAAATTTTGCTTATTTTCAATTGAAATTTTGCACAAATCTAGCCTCAGGGGGGCTCTAAATGGGTGCATAATTTGAGACCCCTCTATCCCGTACTATTCGAGATAATCAACTTTAAAGATTTTCAAACACTTATGAAATTCTCATTCAATTTTGCTTATTTTCAATTGAAATTTTGCACAAATCTAGCCTCAGGGGGGCTCTAAATGGGTGCATAGTTTGAGACCCCTCTATCCCGTACTGTTCGAGATAATCAACTTTAAAGATTTTCAAACACTTATGAAATTCTCATTCAATTTTGCTTATTTTCAATTGAAATTTTGCACAAATCTAGCCTCAGGGGGGCTCTAAATGGGTGCATAATTTGAGACCCCTCTATCCCGTACTATTCGAGATAATCAACTTTAAAGATTTTCAAACACTTATGAAATTCTCATTCAATTTTGCTTATTTTCAATTGAAAATTTGCACAAATCTAGCCTCAGGGGGGCTCTATATGGGTGCATAATTTGAGACCCCTCTATCCCGTACTATTCGAGATAATCAACTTTAAAGATTTTCAAACACTTATGAAATTCTCATTCAATTTTGCTTATTTTCAATTGAAATTTTGCACAAATCTAGCCTCAGGGGGGCTCTAAATGGGTGCATAATTTGAGACCCCTCTATCCCGTACTATTCGAGATAATCAACTTTAAAAATTTTCAAACACTTATGAAATTCTCATTCAATTTTGCTTATTTTCAATTGAAATTTTGCACAAATCTAGCCTCAGGGGGCTCTAAATGGGTGCATAATTTGAGACCCCTCTATCCCGTACTGTTCGAGATAATCAACTTTAAAGATTTTCAAACACTTATGAAATTCTCATTCAATTTTGCTTATTTTCAATTGAAATTTTGCTTATTTTCAATTGAAATTTTGCACAAATCTAGCCTCAGGGGGGCTCTAAATGGGTGCATAATTTGAGACCCCTCTATCCCGTACTATTCGAGATAATCAACTTTAAAGATTTTCAAACACTTATGAAATTCTCATTCAATTTTGCTTATTTTCAATTGAAATTTTGCTTATTTTCAATTGAAATTTTGCACAAATCTAGCCTCAGGGGGGCTCTAAATGGGTGCATAATTTGAGACCCCTCTATCCCGTACTATTCGAGATAATCAACTTTAAAGATTTTCAAACACTTATGAAATTCTCATTCAATTTTGCTTATTTTCAATTGAAATTTTGCACAAATCTAGCCTCAGGGGGGCTGTATATGGGTGCATAATTTGAGACCCCTCTATCCCGTACTATTCGAGATAATCAACTTTAAAGATTTTCAAACACTTATGAAATTCTCATTCAATTTTGCTTATTTTCAATTGAAATTTTGCTTATTTTCAATTGAAATTTTGCACAAATCTAGCCTCAGGGGGGCTCTAAATGGGTGCATAATTTGAGACCCCTCTATCCCGTACTATTCGAGATAATCAACTTTAAAGATTTTCAAACACTTATGAAATTCTCATTCAATTTTGCTTATTTTCAATTGAAATTTTGCACAAATCTAGCCTCAGGGGGGCTCTAAATGGGTGCATAATTTGAGACCCCTCTATCCCGTACTATTCGAGATAATCAACTTTAAAAATTTTCAAACACTTATGAAATTCTCATTCAATTTTGCTTATTTTCAATTGAAATTTTGCACAAATCTAGCCTCAGGGGGCTCTAAATGGGTGCATAATTTGAGACCCCTCTATCCCGTACTGTTCGAGATAATCAACTTTAAAGATTTTCAAACACTTATGAAATTCTCATTCAATTTTGCTTATTTTCAATTGAAATTTTGCTTATTTTCAATTGAAATTTTGCACAAATCTAGCCTCAGGGGGGCTCTAAATGGGTGCATAGTTTGAGACCCCTCTATCCCGTACTGTTCGAGATAATCAACTTTAAAAATTTTCAAACACTTATGAAATTCTCATTCAATTTTGCTTATTTTCAATTGAAATTTTGCACAAATCTAGCCTCAGGGGGGCTCTAAATGGGTGCATAATTTGAGACCCCTCTATCCCGTACTATTCGAGATAATCAACTTTAAAGATTTTCAAACACTTATGAAATTCTCATTCAATTTTGCTTATTTTCAATTGAAATTTTGCACAAATCTAGCCTCAGGGGGGCTCTAAATGGGTGCATAGTTTGAGACCCCTCTATCCCGTACTGTTCGAGATAATCAACTTTAAAGATTTTCAAACACTTATGAAATTCTCATTCAATTTTGCTTATTTTCAATTGAAATTTTGCACAAATCTAGCCTCAGGGGGGCTCTAAATGGGTGCATAATTTGAGACCCCTCTATCCCGTACTATTCGAGATAATCAACTTTAAAGATTTTCAAACACTTATGAAATTCTCATTCAATTTTGCTTATTTTCAATTGAAATTTTGCACAAATCTAGCCTCAGGGGGGCTGTATATGGGTGCATAATTTGAGACCCCTCTATCCCGTACTATTCGAGATAATCAACTTTAAAGATTTTCAAACACTTATGAAATTCTCATTCAATTTTGCTTATTTTCAATTGAAATTTTGCACAAATCTAGCCTCAGGGGGGCTCTAAATGGGTGCATAATTTGAGACCCCTCTATCCCGTACTATTCGAGATAATCAACTTTAAAGATTTTCAAACACTTATGAAATTCTCATTCAATTTTGCTTATTTTCAATTGAAATTTTGCTTATTTTCAATTGAAATTTTGCACAAATCTAGCCTCAGAGGGGCTCTAAATGGGTGCATAATTTGAGACCCCTCTATCCCGTACTATTCGAGATAATCAACTTTAAAGATTTTCAAACACTTATGAAATTCTCATTCAATTTTGCTTATTTTCAATTGAAATTTTGCACAAATCTAGCCTCAGGGGGGCTCTAAATGGGTGCATAGTTTGAGACCCCTCTATCCCGTACTGTTCGAGATAATCAACTTTAAAGATTTTCAAACACTTATGAAATTCTCATTCAATTTTGCTTATTTTCAATTGAAATTTTGCACAAATCTAGCCTCAGGGGGGCTCTAAATGGGTGCATAATTTGAGACCCCTCTATCCCGTACTATTCGAGATAATCAACTTTAAAGATTTTCAAACACTTATGAAATTCTCATTCAATTTTGCTTATTTTCAATTGAAAATTTGCACAAATCTAGCCTCAGGGGGGCTCTATATGGGTGCATAATTTGAGACCCCTCTATCCCGTACTATTCGAGATAATCAACTTTAAAGATTTTTAAACACTTATGAAATTCTCATTCAATTTTGCTTATTTTCAATTGAAATTTTGCACAAATCTAGCCTCAGGGGGGCTCTAAATGGGTGCATAATTTGAGACCCCTCTATCCCGTACTATTCGAGATAATCAACTTTAAAGATTTTCAAACACTTATGAAATTCTCATTCAATTTTGCTTATTTTCAATTGAAATTTTGCACAAATCTAGCCTCAGGGGGCTCTAAATGGGTGCATAATTTGAGACCCCTCTATCCCGTACTATTCGAGATAATCAACTTTAAAGATTTTCAAACACTTATGAAACTCTCATTCAATTTTGCTTATTTTCAATTGAAATTTTGCACAAATCTAGCCTCAGGGGGGCTCTAAATGGGTGCATAGTTTGAGACCCCTCTATCCCGTACTGTTCGAGATAATCAACTTTAAAGATTTTCAAACACTTATGAAATTCTCATTCAATTTTGCTTATTTTCAATTGAAATTTTGCACAAATCTAGCCTCAGGGGGGCTCTAAATGGGTGCATAATTTGAGACCCCTCTATCCCGTACTATTCGAGATAATCAACTTTAAAAATTTTCAAACACTTATGAAATTCTCATTTAATTTTGCTTATTTTCAATTGAAATTTTGCACAAATCTAGCCTCAGGGGGGCTCTAAATGGGTGCATAGTTTGAGACCCCTCTATCCCGTACTGTTCGAGATAATCAACTTTAAAGATTTTCAAACACTTATGAAATTCTCATTCAATTTTGCTTATTTTCAATTGAAGATTTGCACAAATCTAGCCTCAGGGGGGCTCTAAATGGGTGCATAATTTGAGACCCCTCTATCCCGTACTATTCGAGATAATCAACTTTAAAGATTTTCAAACACTTATGAAATTCTCATTCAATTTTGCTTATTTTCAATTGAAATTTTGCACAAATCTAGCCTCAGGGGGGCTCTAAATGGGTGCATAATTTGAGACCCCTCTATCCCGTACTATTCGAGATAATCAACTTTAAAAATTTTCAAACACTTATGAAATTCTCATTCAATTTTGCTTATTTTCAATTGAAATTTTGCACAAATCTAGCCTCAGGGGGCTCTAAATGGGTGCATAATTTGAGACCCCTCTATCCCGTACTATTCGAGATAATCAACTTTAAAAATTTTCAAACACTTATGAAATTCTCATTCAATTTTGCTTATTTTCAATTGAAATTTTGCACAAATCTAGCCTCAGGGGGGCTCTAAATGGGTGCATAGTTTGAGACCCCTCTATCCCGTACTATTCGAGATAATCAACTTTAAAGGTTTTAAAATACTTATGAAATTCTCATTCAATTTTGCTTATTTTCAATTGAAATTTTGCACAAATCTAGCCTCAGGGGGGCTCTAAATGGGTGCATAGTTTGAGACCCCTCTATCCCGTACTATTCGAGATAATCAACTTTAAAGATTTTCAAACACTTATATTCTCATTCAATTTTGCTTATTTTCAATTGAAATTTTGCACAAATCTTCGAGATAATCTAACTTTCAACTTTAAAGATTTTCAAACACTTATGAAAACACTTATGAAATTCTCATTCAATGGGTGCATTTTGCTTATTTTCAACTTTGATTTTCAAACACTTTGCACAAATGCTTATTTTCAATTGAAATTTTGCACTCTAGCCTCAGGGGGGCTCTATATGGGTGCATAATTTGAGACCCCTCTATCCCGTACTATTCGAGATAATCAACTTTAAAGATTTTCAAACACTTATGAAATTCTCATTCAATTTTGCTTATTTTCAATTGAAATTTTGCACAAATCTAGCCTCAGGGGGGCTCTAAATGGGTGCATAATTTGAGACCCCTCTATCCCGTACTATTCGAGATAATCAACTTTAAAAATTTTCAAACACTTATGAAATTCTCATTCAAGATGCATAAACTATTCAACTTATGAAATTCTCATTTTAAATTTTGCTTATTTTCAATTGAAATTTTGCACAAATAGCCTTTCTCAAACACTTATGAAATTCTCATTCAATTTTGCTTAAATTCTAAAGATTTTCAAACACTTATGAAATTCTCATTATTTTGCTTATTTTCAATTGAAATTTTGCACAAATCTAGCCTCAGGGGGGCTCTAAATGGGTGCATAATTTGAGACCCCTCTATCCCGTACTATTCGAGATAATCAACTTTAAAGATTTTCAAACACTTATGAAATTCTCATTCAATTTTGCTTATTTTCAATTGAAATTTTTAGCCTGCAGACCCCTCTATCCCGTACTGTTCGAGATAATCAACTTTAAAGATTTTCAAACACTTATGAAATTCTCATTTAAAATCAGGGGGGCTCTAAATGGGTGCATAATTTAGCCTCTTATTTTCAATTGAAATTTTGCACATATCTAGCCTCAGGGGGGCTGTATATGGGTGCATAATTTGAGACCCCTCTATCCCGTACTATTCGAGATAATCAACTTTAAAGATTTTCAAACACTTATGGCTTATTTTCAATTGAAATTTTGCACAAATCTAGCCTCAGGGGGGCTCTAAATGGGTGCATAATTTGAGACCCCTCTATCCCGTACTATTCGAGATAATCAACTTTAAAGATTTTCAAACACTTATGAAATTCTCATTCAATTTTGCTTATTTTCAATTGAAATTTTGCTTATTTTCAATTGAAATTTTGCACAAATCTAGCCTCAGGGGGGCTCTAAATGGGTGCATAATTTGAGACCCCTCTATCCCGTACTATTCGAGATAATCAACTTTAAAGATTTTCAAACACTTATGAAATTCTCATTCAATTTTGCTTATTTTCAATTGAAATTTTGCACAAATCTAGCCTCAGGGGGGCTCTAAATGGGTGCATAGTTTGAGACCCCTCTATCCCGTACTGTTCGAGATAATCAACTTTAAAGATTTTCAAACACTTATGAAATTCTCATTCAATTTTGCTTATTTTCAATTGAAATTTTGCACAAATCTAGCCTCAGGGGGGCTCTAAATGGGTGCATAATTTGAGACCCCTCTATCCCGTACTATTCGAGATAATCAACTTTAAAGATTTTCAAACACTTATGAAATTCTCATTCAATTTTGCTTATTTTCAATTGAAAATTTGCACAAATCTAGCCTCAGGGGGGCTCTATATGGGTGCATAATTTGAGACCCCTCTATCCCGTACTATTCGAGATAATCAACTTTAAAGATTTTTAAACACTTATGAAATTCTCATTCAATTTTGCTTATTTTCAATTGAAATTTTGCACAAATCTAGCCTCAGGGGGGCTCTAAATGGGTGCATAATTTGAGACCCCTCTATCCCGTACTATTCGAGATAATCAACTTTAAAGATTTTCAAACACTTATGAAATTCTCATTTAATTTTGCTTATTTTCAATTGAAATTTTGCACAAATCTAGCCTCAGGGGGGCTGTATATGGGTGCATAATTTGAGACCCCTCTATCCCGTACTATTCGAGATAATCAACTTTAAAGATTTTCAAACACTTATGAAATTCTCATTCAATTTTGCTTATTTTCAATTGAAATTTTGCTTATTTTCAATTGAAATTTTGCACAAATCTAGCCTCAGGGGGGCTCTAAATGGGTGCATAATTTGAGACCCCTCTATCCCGTACTATTCGAGATAATCAACTTTAAATATTTTCAAACACTTATGAAATTCTCATTCAATTTTGCTTATTTTCAATTGAAATTTTGCACAAATCTAGCCTCAGGGGGGCTCTAAATGGGTGCATAGTTTGAGACCCCTCTATCCCGTACTGTTCGAGATAATCAACTTTAAAGATTTTCAAACACTTATGAAATTCTCATTCAATTTTGCTTATTTTCAATTGAAATTTTGCACAAATCTAGCCTCAGGGGGGCTCTAAATGGGTGCATAATTTGAGACCCCTCTATCCCGTACTATTCGAGATAATCAACTTTAAAGATTTTCAAACACTTATGAAATTCTCATTCAATTTTGCTTATTTTCAATTGAAATTTTGCACAAATCTAGCCTCAGGGGGGCTGTATATGGGTGCATAATTTGAGACCCCTCTATCCCGTACTATTCGAGATAATCAACTTTAAAGATTTTCAAACACTTATGAAATTCTCATTCAATTTTGCTTATTTTCAATTGAAATTTTGCACAAATCTAGCCTCAGGGGGGCTCTAAATGGGTGCATAATTTGAGACCCCTCTATCCCGTACTATTCGAGATAATCAACTTTAAAGATTTTCAAACACTTATGAAATTCTCATTCAATTTTGCTTATTTTCAATTGAAATTTTGCACAAATCTAGCCTCAGGGGGGCTCTAAATGGGTGCATAATTTGAGACCCCTCTATCCCGTACTATTCGAGATAATCAACTTTAAAAATTTTCAAACACTTATGAAATTCTCATTTAATTTTGCTTATTTTCAATTGAAATTTTGCACAAATCTAGCCTCAGGGGGGCTCTAAATGGGTGCATAGTTTGAGACCCCTCTATCCCGTACTGTTCGAGATAATCAACTTTAAAGATTTTCAAACACTTATGAAATTCTCATTCAATTTTGCTTATTTTCAATTGAAGATTTGCACAAATCTAGCCTCAGGGGGGCTCTAAATGGGTGCATAATTTGAGACCCCTCTATCCCGTACTATTCGAGATAATCAACTTTAAAGATTTTCAAACACTTATGAAATTCTCATTCAATTTTGCTTATTTTCAATTGAAATTTTGCACAAATCTAGCCTCAGGGGGGCTCTAAATGGGTGCATAGTTTGAGACCCCTCTATCCCGTACTGTTCGAGATAATCAACTTTAAAGATTTTCAAACACTTATGAAATTCTCATTCAATTTTGCTTATTTTCAATTGAAATTTTGCACAAATCTAGCCTCAGGGGGGCTCTAAATGGGTGCATAATTTGAGACCCCTCTATCCCGTACTATTCGAGATAATCAACTTTAAAGATTTTCAAACACTTATGAAATTCTCATTCAATTTTGCTTATTTTCAATTGAAATTTTGCACAAATCTAGCCTCAGGGGGGCTGTATATGGGTGCATAATTTGAGACCCCTCTATCCCGTACTATTCGAGATAATCAACTTTAAAGATTTTCAAACACTTATGAAATTCTCATTCAATTTTGCTTATTTTCAATTGAAATTTTGCTTATTTTCAATTGAAATTTTGCACAAATCTAGCCTCAGGGGGGTTCTATATGGGTGCATAATTTGAGACCCCTCTATCCCGTACTATTCGAGATAATCAACTTTAAAGATTTTCAAACACTTATGAAATTCTCATTCAATTTTGCTTATTTTCAATTGAAATTTTGCACAAATCTAGCCTCAGGGGGGCTCTAAATGGGTGCATAATTTGAGACCCCTCTATCCCGTACTGTTCGAGATAATCAACTTTAAAGATTTTCAAACACTTATGAAATTCTCATTCAATTTTGCTTATTTTCAATTGAAATTTTGCACAAATCTAGCCTCAGGGGGGCTGTATATGGGTGCATAATTTGAGACCCCTCTATCCCGTACTATTCGAGATAATCAACTTTAAAGATTTTCAAACACTTATGAAATTCTCATTCAATTTTGCTTATTTTCAATTGAAATTTTGCACAAATCTAGCCTCAGGGGGGCTCGAAATGGGTGCATAATTTGAGACCCCTCTATCCCGTACTATTCGAGATAATCAACTTTAATGATTTTCAAACTTTTATGAAATTCTCATTCAATTTTGCTTATTTTCAATTGAAATTTTGCTTATTTTCAATTGAAATTTTGCACAAATCTAGCCTCAGGGGGGCTCTAAATGGGTGCATAATTTGAGACCCCTCTATCCCGTACTATTCGAGATAATCAACTTTAAAGATTTTCAAACACTTATGAAATTCTCATTCAATTTTGCTTATTTTCAATTGAAATTTTGCACAAATCTAGCCTCAGGGGGGCTCTAAATGGGTGCATAGTTTGAGACCCCTCTATCCCGTACTGTTCGAGATAATCAACTTTAAAGATTTTCAAACACTTATGAAATTCTCATTCAATTTTGCTTATTTTCAATTGAAATTTTGCACAAATCTAGCCTCAGGGGGGCTCTAAATGGGTGCATAATTTGAGACCCCTCTATCCCGTACTATTCGAGATAATCAACTTTAAAGATTTTCAAACACTTATGAAATTCTCATTCAATTTTGCTTATTTTCAATTGAAAATTTGCACAAATCTAGCCTCAGGGGGGCTCTATATGGGTGCATAATTTGAGACCCCTCTATCCCGTACTATTCGAGATAATCAACTTTAAAGATTTTCAAACACTTATGAAATTCTCATTCAATTTTGCTTATTTTCAATTGAAATTTTGCACAAATCTAGCCTCAGGGGGGCTCTAAATGGGTGCATAATTTGAGACCCCTCTATCCCGTACTATTCGAGATAATCAACTTTAAAAATTTTCAAACACTTATGAAATTCTCATTCAATTTTGCTTATTTTCAATTGAAATTTTGCACAAATCTAGCCTCAGGGGGCTCTAAATGGGTGCATAATTTGAGACCCCTCTATCCCGTACTGTTCGAGATAATCAACTTTAAAGATTTTCAAACACTTATGAAATTCTCATTCAATTTTGCTTATTTTCAATTGAAATTTTGCTTATTTTCAATTGAAATTTTGCACAAATCTAGCCTCAGGGGGGCTCTAAATGGGTGCATAATTTGAGACCCCTCTATCCCGTACTATTCGAGATAATCAACTTTAAAGATTTTCAAACACTTATGAAATTCTCATTCAATTTTGCTTATTTTCAATTGAAATTTTGCTTATTTTCAATTGAAATTTTGCACAAATCTAGCCTCAGGGGGGCTCTAAATGGGTGCATAATTTGAGACCCCTCTATCCCGTACTATTCGAGATAATCAACTTTAAAGATTTTCAAACACTTATGAAATTCTCATTCAATTTTGCTTATTTTCAATTGAAATTTTGCACAAATCTAGCCTCAGGGGGGCTGTATATGGGTGCATAATTTGAGACCCCTCTATCCCGTACTATTCGAGATAATCAACTTTAAAGATTTTCAAACACTTATGAAATTCTCATTCAATTTTGCTTATTTTCAATTGAAATTTTGCTTATTTTCAATTGAAATTTTGCACAAATCTAGCCTCAGGGGGGCTCTAAATGGGTGCATAATTTGAGACCCCTCTATCCCGTACTATTCGAGATAATCAACTTTAAAGATTTTCAAACACTTATGAAATTCTCATTCAATTTTGCTTATTTTCAATTGAAATTTTGCACAAATCTAGCCTCAGGGGGGCTCTAAATGGGTGCATAATTTGAGACCCCTCTATCCCGTACTATTCGAGATAATCAACTTTAAAAATTTTCAAACACTTATGAAATTCTCATTCAATTTTGCTTATTTTCAATTGAAATTTTGCACAAATCTAGCCTCAGGGGGCTCTAAATGGGTGCATAATTTGAGACCCCTCTATCCCGTACTGTTCGAGATAATCAACTTTAAAGATTTTCAAACACTTATGAAATTCTCATTCAATTTTGCTTATTTTCAATTGAAATTTTGCTTATTTTCAATTGAAATTTTGCACAAATCTAGCCTCAGGGGGGCTCTAAATGGGTGCATAGTTTGAGACCCCTCTATCCCGTACTGTTCGAGATAATCAACTTTAAAAATTTTCAAACACTTATGAAATTCTCATTCAATTTTGCTTATTTTCAATTGAAATTTTGCACAAATCTAGCCTCAGGGGGGCTCTAAATGGGTGCATAATTTGAGACCCCTCTATCCCGTACTATTCGAGATAATCAACTTTAAAGATTTTCAAACACTTATGAAATTCTCATTCAATTTTGCTTATTTTCAATTGAAATTTTGCACAAATCTAGCCTCAGGGGGGCTCTAAATGGGTGCATAGTTTGAGACCCCTCTATCCCGTACTGTTCGAGATAATCAACTTTAAAGATTTTCAAACACTTATGAAATTCTCATTCAATTTTGCTTATTTTCAATTGAAATTTTGCACAAATCTAGCCTCAGGGGGGCTCTAAATGGGTGCATAATTTGAGACCCCTCTATCCCGTACTATTCGAGATAATCAACTTTAAAGATTTTCAAACACTTATGAAATTCTCATTCAATTTTGCTTATTTTCAATTGAAATTTTGCACAAATCTAGCCTCAGGGGGGCTGTATATGGGTGCATAATTTGAGACCCCTCTATCCCGTACTATTCGAGATAATCAACTTTAAAGATTTTCAAACACTTATGAAATTCTCATTCAATTTTGCTTATTTTCAATTGAAATTTTGCACAAATCTAGCCTCAGGGGGGCTCTAAATGGGTGCATAATTTGAGACCCCTCTATCCCGTACTATTCGAGATAATCAACTTTAAAGATTTTCAAACACTTATGAAATTCTCATTCAATTTTGCTTATTTTCAATTGAAATTTTGCTTATTTTCAATTGAAATTTTGCACAAATCTAGCCTCAGAGGGGCTCTAAATGGGTGCATAATTTGAGACCCCTCTATCCCGTACTATTCGAGATAATCAACTTTAAAGATTTTCAAACACTTATGAAATTCTCATTCAATTTTGCTTATTTTCAATTGAAATTTTGCACAAATCTAGCCTCAGGGGGGCTCTAAATGGGTGCATAGTTTGAGACCCCTCTATCCCGTACTGTTCGAGATAATCAACTTTAAAGATTTTCAAACACTTATGAAATTCTCATTCAATTTTGCTTATTTTCAATTGAAATTTTGCACAAATCTAGCCTCAGGGGGGCTCTAAATGGGTGCATAATTTGAGACCCCTCTATCCCGTACTATTCGAGATAATCAACTTTAAAGATTTTCAAACACTTATGAAATTCTCATTCAATTTTGCTTATTTTCAATTGAAAATTTGCACAAATCTAGCCTCAGGGGGGCTCTATATGGGTGCATAATTTGAGACCCCTCTATCCCGTACTATTCGAGATAATCAACTTTAAAGATTTTTAAACACTTATGAAATTCTCATTCAATTTTGCTTATTTTCAATTGAAATTTTGCACAAATCTAGCCTCAGGGGGGCTCTAAATGGGTGCATAATTTGAGACCCCTCTATCCCGTACTATTCGAGATAATCAACTTTAAAGATTTTCAAACACTTATGAAATTCTCATTCAATTTTGCTTATTTTCAATTGAAATTTTGCACAAATCTAGCCTCAGGGGGCTCTAAATGGGTGCATAATTTGAGACCCCTCTATCCCGTACTATTCGAGATAATCAACTTTAAAGATTTCTCAAACACTTATGAAATCTAGCCTCAGGGGGCTCTAAATGGGTGCATAATTTGAGACCCCTCTATCCCGTACTATTCGAGATAATCAACTTTAAAGATTTTCAAACACTTATGAAACTCTCATTCAATTTTGCTTATTTTCAATTGAAATTTTGCACAAATCTAGCCTCAGGGGGGCTCTAAATGGGTGCATAGTTTGAGACCCCTCTATCCCGTACTGTTCGAGATAATCAACTTTAAAGATTTTCAAACACTTATGAAATTCTCATTCAATTTTGCTTATTTTCAATTGAAATTTTGCACAAATCTAGCCTCAGGGGGGCTCTAAATGGGTGCATAATTTGAGACCCCTCTATCCCGTACTATTCGAGATAATCAACTTTAAAAATTTTCAAACACTTATGAAATTCTCATTCAATTTTGCTTATTTTCAATTGAAATTTTGCACAAATCTAGCCTCAGGGGGCTCTAAATGGGTGCATAATTTGAGACCCCTCTATCCCGTACTATTCGAGATAATCAACTTTAAAGATTTTCAAACACTTATGAAATTCTCATTCAATTTTGCTTATTTTCAATTGAAATTTTGCACAAATCTAGCCTCAGGGGGGCTCTAAATGGGTGCATAGTTTGAGACCCCTCTATCCCGTACTGTTCGAGATAATCAACTTTAAAGATTTTCAAACACTTATGAAATTCTCATTCAATTTTGCTTATTTTCAATTGAAATTTTGCACAAATCTAGCCTCAGGGGGATTTTCAAACACTTATGAAATTCTCATTCAATTTTGCTTATTTTCAATTGAAATTTTGCACAAATCTAGCCTCAGGGGGCTCTAAATGGGTGCATATTTGAGACCCCTCTATCCCGTACTATTGATAATCAACTTTAAAGATTTTCAAACACTTATGAAATTCTCATTCAATTTTGCTTATTTTCAATTGAAATTTTGCACAAATCTAGCCTCAGGGGGGCTCTAAATGGGTGCATATTTGAGACCCCTCTATCCCGTACTGTTCGAGATAATCAACTTTAAAGATTTTCAAACACTTATGAAATTCTCATTCAATTTTGCTTATTTTCAATTGAAATTTTGCACAAATCTAGCCTCAGGGGGGCTCTAAATGGGTGCATAATTTGAGACCCCTCTATCCCGTACTGTTCGAGATAATCAACTTTAAAGATTTTCAAACACTTATGAAATTCTCATTCAATTTTGCTTATTTTCAATTGAAATTTTGCACAAATCTAGCCTCAGGGGGGCTCTAAATGGGTGCATAATTTGAGACCCCTCTATCCCGTACTATTCGAGATAATCAACTTTAAAAATTTTCAAACACTTATGAAATTCTCATTCAATTTTGCTTATTTTCAATTGAAATTTTGCACAAATCTAGCCTCAGGGGGGCTCTAAATGGGTGCATAATTTGAGACCCCTCTATCCCGTACTATTCGAGATAATCAACTTTAATGATTTTCAAACTTTTATGAAATTCTCATTCAATTTTGCTTATTTTCAATTGAAATTTTGCTTATTTTCAATTGAAATTTTGCACAAATCTAGCCTCAGGGGGGCTCTAAATGGGTGCATAATTTGAGACCCCTCTATCCCGTACTATTCGAGATAATCAACTTTAAAGATTTTCAAACACTTATGAAATTCTCATTCAATTTTGCTTATTTTCAATTGAAATTTTGCACAAATCTAGCCTCAGGGGGGCTCTAAATGGGTGCATAGTTTGAGACCCCTCTATCCCGTACTGTTCGAGATAATCAACTTTAAAGATTTTCAAACACTTATGAAATTCTCATTCAATTTTGCTTATTTTCAATTGAAATTTTGCACAAATCTAGCCTCAGGGGGGCTCTAAATGGGTGCATAATTTGAGACCCCTCTATCCCGTACTATTCGAGATAATCAACTTTAAAGATTTTCAAACACTTATGAAATTCTCATTCAATTTTGCTTATTTTCAATTGAAAATTTGCACAAATCTAGCCTCAGGGGGGCTCTATATGGGTGCATAATTTGAGACCCCTCTATCCCGTACTATTCGAGATAATCAACTTTAAAGATTTTCAAACACTTATGAAATTCTCATTCAATTTTGCTTATTTTCAATTGAAATTTTGCACAAATCTAGCCTCAGGGGGGCTCTAAATGGGTGCATAATTTGAGACCCCTCTATCCCGTACTATTCGAGATAATCAACTTTAAAAATTTTCAAACACTTATGAAATTCTCATTCAATTTTGCTTATTTTCAATTGAAATTTTGCACAAATCTAGCCTCAGGGGGCTCTAAATGGGTGCATAATTTGAGACCCCTCTATCCCGTACTGTTCGAGATAATCAACTTTAAAGATTTTCAAACACTTATGAAATTCTCATTCAATTTTGCTTATTTTCAATTGAAATTTTGCTTATTTTCAATTGAAATTTTGCACAAATCTAGCCTCAGGGGGGCTCTAAATGGGTGCATAATTTGAGACCCCTCTATCCCGTACTATTCGAGATAATCAACTTTAAAGATTTTCAAACACTTATGAAATTCTCATTCAATTTTGCTTATTTTCAATTGAAATTTTGCACAAATCTAGCCTCAGGGGGGCTCTAAATGGGTGCATAATTTGAGACCCCTCTATCCCGTACTATTCGAGATAATCAACTTTAAAGATTTTCAAACACTTATGAAATTCTCATTCAATTTTGCTTATTTTCAATTGAAATTTTGCACAAATCTAGCCTCAGGGGGGCTCTAAATGGGTGCATAATTTGAGACCCCTCTATCCCGTACTATTCGAGATAATCAACTTTAAAGATTTTCAAACACTTATGAAATTCTCATTCAATTTTGCTTATTTTCAATTGAAATTTTGCACAAATCTAGCCTCAGGGGGGCTGTATATGGGTGCATAATTTGAGACCCCTCTATCCCGTACTATTCGAGATAATCAACTTTAAAGATTTTCAAACACTTATGAAATTCTCATTCAATTTTGCTTATTTTCAATTGAAATTTTGCACAAATCTAGCCTCAGGGGGGCTCTAAATGGGTGCATAATTTGAGACCCCTCTATCCCGTACTATTCGAGATAATCAACTTTAAAGATTTTCAAACACTTATGAAATTCTCATTCAATTTTGCTTATTTTCAATTGAAATTTTGCACAAATCTAGCCTCAGGGGGGCTCTAAATGGGTGCATAATTTGAGACCCCTCTATCCCGTACTATTCGAGATAATCAACTTTAAAGATTTTCAAACACTTATGAAATTCTCATTCAATTTTGCTTATTTTCAATTGAAATTTTGCACAAATCTAGCCTCAGGGGGCTCTAAATGGGTGCATAATTTGAGACCCCTCTATCCCGTACTGTTCGAGATAATCAACTTTAAAGATTTTCAAACACTTATGAAATTCTCATTTAATTTTGCTTATTTTCAATTGAAATTTTGCACAAATCTAGCCTCAGGGGGGCTCTAAATGGGTGCATAATTTGAGACCCCTCTATCCCGTACTATTCGAGATAATCAACTTTAAAGATTTTCAAACACTTATGAAATTCTCATTCAATTTTGCTTATTTTCAATTGAAATTTTGCACATATCTAGCTTCAGGGGGGCTCTATATGGGTGCATAATTTGAGACCCCTCTATCCCGTACTATTCGAGATAATCAACTTTAAAAATTTTCAAACACTTATGAAATTCTCATTCAATTTTGCTTATTTTCAATTGAAATTTTGCACAAATCTAGCCTCAGGGGGGCTCTAAATGGGTGCATAATTTGAGACCCCTCTATCCCGTACTATTCGAGATAATCAACTTTAAAGATTTTCAAACACTTATGAAATTCTCATTCAATTTTGCTTATTTTCAATTGAAATTTTGCTTATTTTCAATTGAAATTTTGCACAAATCTAGCCTCAGGGGGGCTCTAAATGGGTGCATAATTTGAGACCCCTCTATCCCGTACTATTCGAGATAATCAACTTTAAAGATTTTCAAACACTTATGAAATTCTCATTCAATTTTGCTTATTTTCAATTGAAATTTTGCACAAATCTAGCCTCAGGGGGGCTCTAAATGGGTGCATAGTTTGAGACCCCTCTATCCCGTACTGTTCGAGATAATCAACTTTAAAGATTTTCAAACACTTATGAAATTCTCATTCAATTTTGCTTATTTTCAATTGAAATTTTGCACAAATCTAGCCTCAGGGGGGCTCTAAATGGGTGCATAATTTGAGACCCCTCTATCCCGTACTATTCGAGATAATCAACTTTAAAGATTTTCAAACACTTATGAAATTCTCATTCAATTTTGCTTATTTTCAATTGAAAATTTGCACAAATCTAGCCTCAGGGGGGCTCTATATGGGTGCATAATTTGAGACCCCTCTATCCCGTACTATTCGAGATAATCAACTTTAAAGATTTTTAAACACTTATGAAATTCTCATTCAATTTTGCTTATTTTCAATTGAAATTTTGCACAAATCTAGCCTCAGGGGGGCTCTAAATGGGTGCATAATTTGAGACCCCTCTATCCCGTACTATTCGAGATAATCAACTTTAAAGATTTTCAAACACTTATGAAATTCTCATTTAATTTTGCTTATTTTCAATTGAAATTTTGCACAAATCTAGCCTCAGGGGGGCTGTATATGGGTGCATAATTTGAGACCCCTCTATCCCGTACTATTCGAGATAATCAACTTTAAAGATTTTCAAACACTTATGAAATTCTCATTCAATTTTGCTTATTTTCAATTGAAATTTTGCTTATTTTCAATTGAAATTTTGCACAAATCTAGCCTCAGGGGGGCTCTAAATGGGTGCATAATTTGAGACCCCTCTATCCCGTACTATTCGAGATAATCAACTTTAAATATTTTCAAACACTTATGAAATTCTCATTCAATTTTGCTTATTTTCAATTGAAATTTTGCACAAATCTAGCCTCAGGGGGGCTCTAAATGGGTGCATAGTTTGAGACCCCTCTATCCCGTACTGTTCGCACAAATCTAGCCTCAGGGGGGCTCTAAATGGGTGCATAATTTGAGACCCCTCTTCCCGTACTAAGATTTTCAAACACTTATGAAATTCTCATTCAATTTTGCTTATTTTCAATTGAAATTTTGCACAAATCTAGCCTCAGGGGGGCTCTAAATGGGTGCATAATTTGAGACCCCTCTATCCCGTACTATTCGAGATAATCAACTTTAAAGATTTTCAAACACTTATGAAATTCTCATTCAATTTTGCTTATTTTCAATTGAAATTTTGCACAAATCTAGCCTCAGGGGGGCTGTATATGGGTGCATAATTTGAGACCCCTCTATCCCGTACTATTCGAGATAATCAACTTTAAAGATTTTCAAACACTTATGAAATTCTCATTCAATTTTGCTTATTTTCAATTGAAATTTTGCACAAATCTAGCCTCAGGGGGGCTCTAAATGGGTGCATAATTTGAGACCCCTCTATCCCGTACTATTCGAGATAATCAACTTTAAAGATTTTCAAACACTTATGAAATTCTCATTCAATTTTGCTTATTTTCAATTGAAATTTTGCACAAATCTAGCCTCAGGGGGGCTCTAAATGGGTGCATAATTTGAGACCCCTCTATCCCGTACTATTCGAGATAATCAACTTTAAAGATTTTCAAACACTTATGAAATTCTCATTCAATTTTGCTTATTTTCAATTGAAATTTTGCACAAATCTAGCCTCAGGGGGGCTCTAAATGGGTGCATAATTTGAGACCCCTCTATCCCGTACTATTCGAGATAATCAACTTTAAAGATTTTCAAACACTTATGAAATTCTCATTCAATTTTGCTTATTTTCAATTGAAATTTTGCACATATCTAGCTTCAGGGGGGCTCTATATGGGTGCATAATTTGAGACCCCTCTATCCCGTACTATTCGAGATAATCAACTTTAAAGATTTTCAAACACTTATGAAATTCTCATTTAATTTTGCTTATTTTCAATTGAAATTTTGCACAAATCTAGCCTCAGGGGGGCTGTATATGGGTGCATAATTTGAGACCCCTCTATCCCGTACTATTCGAGATAATCAACTTTAAAGATTTTCAAACACTTATGAAATTCTCATTCAATTTTGCTTATTTTCAATTGAAATTTTGCTTATTTTCAATTGAAATTTTGCACAAATCTAGCCTCAGGGGGGCTCTAAATGGGTGCATAATTTGAGACCCCTCTATCCCGTACTATTCGAGATAATCAACTTTAAATATTTTCAAACACTTATGAAATTCTCATTCAATTTTGCTTATTTTCAATTGAAATTTTGCACAAATCTAGCCTCAGGGGGGCTCTAAATGGGTGCATAGTTTGAGACCCCTCTATCCCGTACTGTTCGAGATAATCAACTTTAAAGATTTTCAAACACTTATGAAATTCTCATTCAATTTTGCTTATTTTCAATTGAAATTTTGCACAAATCTAGCCTCAGGGGGCTCTAAATGGGTGCATAATTTGAGACCCCTCTATCCCGTACTGTTCGAGATAATCAACTTTAAAGATTTTCAAACACTTATGAAATTCTCATTTAATTTTGCTTATTTTCAATTGAAATTTTGCACAAATCTAGCCTCAGGGGGGCTCTAAATGGGTGCATAATTTGAGACCCCTCTATCCCGTACTATTCGAGATAATCAACTTTAAAGATTTTTAAACACTTATGAAATTCTCATTCAATTTTGCTTATTTTCAATTGAAATTTTGCACAAATCTAGCCTCAGGGGGGCTCTAAATGGGTGCATAATTTGAGACCCCTCTATCCCGTACTATTCGAGATAATCAACTTTAAAGATTTTCAAACACTTATGAAATTCTCATTTAATTTTGCTTATTTTCAATTGAAATTTTGCACAAATCTAGCCTCAGGGGGGCTGTATATGGGTGCATAATTTGAGACCCCTCTATCCCGTACTATTCGAGATAATCAACTTTAAAGATTTTCAAACACTTATGAAATTCTCATTCAATTTTGCTTATTTTCAATTGAAATTTTGCTTATTTTCAATTGAAATTTTGCACAAATCTAGCCTCAGGGGGGCTCTAAATGGGTGCATAATTTGAGACCCCTCTATCCCGTACTATTCGAGATAATCAACTTTAAATATTTTCAAACACTTATGAAATTCTCATTCAATTTTGCTTATTTTCAATTGAAATTTTGCACAAATCTAGCCTCAGGGGGGCTCTAAATGGGTGCATAGTTTGAGACTGTTCCAACTCTATCCCGTACTATTTTCGAGATAATCAACTTTAAAGATTTTCAAACACTTATGAAATTCTCATTCAATTTTGCTTATTTTCAATTGAAATTTTGCACAAATCTAGCCTCAGGGGGGCTCTAAATGGGTGCATAATTTGAGACCCCTCTATCCCGTACTATTCGAGATAATCAACTTTAAAGATTTTCAAACACTTATGAAATTCTCATTCAATTTTGCTTATTTTCAATTGAAATTTTGCACAAATCTAGCCTCAGGGGGGCTCTAAATGGGTGCATAATTTGAGACCCCTCTATCCCGTACTATTCGAGATAATCAACTTTAAAGATTTTCAAACACTTATGAAATTCTCATTCAATTTTGCTTATTTTCAATTGAAATTTTGCACAAATCTAGCCTCAGGGGGGCTCTAAATGGGTGCATAATTTGAGACCCCTCTATCCCGTACTATTCGAGATAATCAACTTTAAAGATTTTCAAACACTTATGAAATTCTCATTCAATTTTGCTTATTTTCAATTGAAATTTTGCACAAATCTAGCCTCAGGGGGCTCTAAATGGGTGCATAATTTGAGACCCCTCTATCCCGTACTATTCGAGATAATCAACTTTAAAGATTTTCAAACACTTATGAAATTCTCATTCGAGATAATTTTGCTTATTTTCAATTGAAATTTTGCACAAATCTAGCCTCAGGGGGGCTCTAAATGGGTGCATAATTTGAGACCCCTCTATCCCGTACTATTCGAGATAATCAACTTTAAAGATTTTTAAACACTTATGAAATTCTCATTCAATTTTGCTTATTTTCAATTGAAATTTTGCACAAATCTAGCCTCAGGGGGGCTCTAAATGGGTGCATAATTTGAGACCCCTCTATCCCGTACTATTCGAGATAATCAACTTTAAAGATTTTCAAACACTTATGAAATTCTCATTTAATTTTGCTTATTTTCAATTGAAATTTTGCACAAATCTAGCCTCAGGGGGGCTGTATATGGGTGCATAATTTGAGACCCCTCTATCCCGTACTATTCGAGATAATCAACTTTAAAGATTTTCAAACACTTATGAAATTCTCATTCAATTTTGCTTATTTTCAATTGAAATTTTGCTTATTTTCAATTGAAATTTTGCACAAATCTAGCCTCAGGGGGGCTCTAAATGGGTGCATAATTTGAGACCCCTCTATCCCGTACTATTCGAGATAATCAACTTTAAATATTTTCAAACACTTATGAAATTCTCATTCAATTTTGCTTATTTTCAATTGAAATTTTGCACAAATCTAGCCTCAGGGGGGCTCTAAATGGGTGCATAGTTTGAGACCCCTCTATCCCGTACTGTTCGAGATAATCAACTTTAAAGATTTTCAAACACTTATGAAATTCTCATTCAATTTTGCTTATTTTCAATTGAAATTTTGCACAAATCTAGCCTCAGGGGGGCTCTAAATGGGTGCATAATTTGAGACCCCTCTATCCCGTACTATTCGAGATAATCAACTTTAAAGATTTTCAAACACTTATGAAATTCTCATTCAATTTTGCTTATTTTCAATTGAAATTTTGCACAAATCTAGCCTCAGGGGGGCTGTATATGGGTGCATAATTTGAGACCCCTCTATCCCGTACTATTCGAGATAATCAACTTTAAAGATTTTCAAACACTTATGAAATTCTCATTCAATTTTGCTTATTTTCAATTGAAATTTTGCACAAATCTAGCCTCAGGGGGGCTCTAAATGGGTGCATAATTTGAGACCCCTCTATCCCGTACTATTCGAGATAATCAACTTTAAAGATTTTCAAACACTTATGAAATTCTCATTCAATTTTGCTTATTTTCAATTGAAATTTTGCACAAATCTAGCCTCAGGGGGGCTCTAAATGGGTGCATAATTTGAGACCCCTCTATCCCGTACTATTCGAGATAATCAACTTTAAAAATTTTCAAACACTTATGAAATTCTCATTTAATTTTGCTTATTTTCAATTGAAATTTTGCACAAATCTAGCCTCAGGGGGGCTCTAAATGGGTGCATAGTTTGAGACCCCTCTATCCCGTACTGTTCGAGATAATCAACTTTAAAGATTTTCAAACACTTATGAAATTCTCATTCAATTTTGCTTATTTTCAATTGAAGATTTGCACAAATCTAGCCTCAGGGGGGCTCTAAATGGGTGCATAATTTGAGACCCCTCTATCCCGTACTATTCGAGATAATCAACTTTAAAGATTTTCAAACACTTATGAAATTCTCATTCAATTTTGCTTATTTTCAATTGAAATTTTGCACAAATCTAGCCTCAGGGGGGCTCTAAATGGGTGCATAATTTGAGACCCCTCTATCCCGTACTATTCGAGATAATCAACTTTAAAAATTTTCAAACACTTATGAAATTCTCATTCAATTTTGCTTATTTTCAATTGAAATTTTGCACAAATCTAGCCTCAGGGGGCTCTAAATGGGTGCATAATTTGAGACCCCTCTATCCCGTACTGTTCGAGATAATCAACTTTAAAGATTTTCAAACACTTATGAAATTCTCATTCAATTTTGCTTATTTTCAATTGAAATTTTGCTTATTTTCAATTGAAATTTTGCACAAATCTAGCCTCAGGGGGGCTCTAAATGGGTGCATAATTTGAGACCCCTCTATCCCGTACTATTCGAGATAATCAACTTTAAAGATTTTCAAACACTTATGAAATTCTCATTCAATTTTGCTTATTTTCAATTGAAATTTTGCACAAATCTAGCCTCAGGGGGGCTCTAAATGGGTGCATAGTTTGAGACCCCTCTATCCCGTACTGTTCGAGATAATCAACTTTAAAGATTTTCAAACACTTATGAAATTCTCATTCAATTTTGCTTATTTTCAATTGAAATTTTGCACAAATCTAGCCTCAGGGGGGCTGTATATGGGTGCATAATTTGAGACCCCTCTATCCCGTACTATTCGAGATAATCAACTTTAAAGATTTTCAAACACTTATGAAATTCTCATTCAATTTTGCTTATTTTCAATTGAAATTTTGCACAAATCTAGCCTCAGGGGGGCTCTAAATGGGTGCATAATTTGAGACCCCTCTATCCCGTACTATTCGAGATAATCAACTTTAAAGATTTTCAAACACTTATGAAATTCTCATTCAATTTTGCTTATTTTCAATTGAAATTTTGCACAAATCTAGCCTCAGGGGGGCTCTAAATGGGTGCATAATTTGAGACCCCTCTATCCCGTACTATTCGAGATAATCAACTTTAAAGATTTTCAAACACTTATGAAATTCTCATTCAATTTTGCTTATTTTCAATTGAAATTTTGCACAAATCTAGCCTCAGGGGGGCTCTAAATGGGTGCATAATTTGAGACCCCTCTATCCCGTACTATTCGAGATAATCAACTTTAAAGATTTTCAAACACTTATGAAATTCTCATTCAATTTTGCTTATTTTCAATTGAAATTTTGCACAAATCTAGCCTCAGGGGGCTCTAAATGGGTGCATAATTTGAGACCCCTCTATCCCGTACTGTTCGAGATAATCAACTTTAAAGATTTTCAAACACTTATGAAATTCTCATTTAATTTTGCTTATTTTCAATTGAAATTTTGCACAAATCTAGCCTCAGGGGGGCTCTAAATGGGTGCATAATTTGAGACCCCTCTATCCCGTACTATTCGAGATAATCAACTTTAAAGATTTTCAAACACTTATGAAATTCTCATTCAATTTTGCTTATTTTCAATTGAAATTTTGCACATATCTAGCTTCAGGGGGGCTCTATATGGGTGCATAATTTGAGACCCCTCTATCCCGTACTATTCGAGATAATCAACTTTAAAAATTTTCAAACACTTATGAAATTCTCATTCAATTTTGCTTATTTTCAATTGAAATTTTGCACAAATCTAGCCTCAGGGGGGCTCTAAATGGGTGCATAATTTGAGACCCCTCTATCCCGTACTATTCGAGATAATCAACTTTAAAGATTTTCAAACACTTATGAAATTCTCATTCAATTTTGCTTATTTTCAATTGAAATTTTGCTTATTTTCAATTGAAATTTTGCACAAATCTAGCCTCAGGGGGGCTCTAAATGGGTGCATAATTTGAGACCCCTCTATCCCGTACTATTCGAGATAATCAACTTTAAAGATTTTCAATTTTCAATTGAAATTTTGCACAAATCTAGCCTCAGGGGGGCTCTAAATGGGTGCATAATTTGAGACCCCTCTATCCCGTACTATTCGAGATAATCAACTTTAAAGATTTTCAAACACTTATGAAATTCTCATTCAATTTTGCTTATTTTCAATTGAAATTTTGCACAAATCTAGCCTCAGGGGGGCTCTAAATGGGTGCATAGTTTGAGACCCCTCTATCCCGTACTGTTCGAGATAATCAACTTTAAAGATTTTCAAACACTTATGAAATTCTCATTCAATTTTGCTTATTTTCAATTGAAATTTTGCACAAATCTAGCCTCAGGGGGGCTCTAAATGGGTGCATAATTTGAGACCCCTCTATCCCGTACTATTCGAGATAATCAACTTTAAAGATTTTCAAACACTTATGAAATTCTCATTCAATTTTGCTTATTTTCAATTGAAAATTTGCACAAATCTAGCCTCAGGGGGGCTCTATATGGGTGCATAATTTGAGACCCCTCTATCCCGTACTATTCGAGATAATCAACTTTAAAGATTTTTAAACACTTATGAAATTCTCATTCAATTTTGCTTATTTTCAATTGAAATTTTGCACAAATCTAGCCTCAGGGGGGCTCTAAATGGGTGCATAATTTGAGACCCCTCTATCCCGTACTATTCGAGATAATCAACTTTAAAGATTTTCAAACACTTATGAAATTCTCATTTAATTTTGCTTATTTTCAATTGAAATTTTGCACAAATCTAGCCTCAGGGGGGCTGTATATGGGTGCATAATTTGAGACCCCTCTATCCCGTACTATTCGAGATAATCAACTTTAAAGATTTTCAAACACTTATGAAATTCTCATTCAATTTTGCTTATTTTCAATTGAAATTTTGCTTATTTTCAATTGAAATTTTGCACAAATCTAGCCTCAGGGGGGCTCTAAATGGGTGCATAATTTGAGACCCCTCTATCCCGTACTATTCGAGATAATCAACTTTAAATATTTTCAAACACTTATGAAATTCTCATTCAATTTTGCTTATTTTCAATTGAAATTTTGCACAAATCTAGCCTCAGGGGGGCTCTAAATGGGTGCATAGTTTGAGACCCCTCTATCCCGTACTGTTCGAGATAATCAACTTTAAAGATTTTCAAACACTTATGAAATTCTCATTCAATTTTGCTTATTTTCAATTGAAATTTTGCACAAATCTAGCCTCAGGGGGGCTCTAAATGGGTGCATAATTTGAGACCCCTCTATCCCGTACTATTCGAGATAATCAACTTTAAAGATTTTCAAACACTTATGAAATTCTCATTCAATTTTGCTTATTTTCAATTGAAATTTTGCACAAATCTAGCCTCAGGGGGGCTGTATATGGGTGCATAATTTGAGACCCCTCTATCCCGTACTATTCGAGATAATCAACTTTAAAGATTTTCAAACACTTATGAAATTCTCATTCAATTTTGCTTATTTTCAATTGAAATTTTGCACAAATCTAGCCTCAGGGGGGCTCTAAATGGGTGCATAATTTGAGACCCCTCTATCCCGTACTATTCGAGATAATCAACTTTAAAGATTTTCAAACACTTATGAAATTCTCATTCAATTTTGCTTATTTTCAATTGAAATTTTGCACAAATCTAGCCTCAGGGGGGCTCTAAATGGGTGCATAATTTGAGACCCCTCTATCCCGTACTATTCGAGATAATCAACTTTAAAGATTTTCAAACACTTATTTTCAAACACTTATGCACAAAATTCATAATTTGAGACCCCTCTATCCCGTACTATTCATTTTTTGAAATTCTCATTCAATTTTGCTTATTTTCAATTGAAATTTTGCACAAATCTAGCCTCAGGGGGGCTCTAAATGGGTGCATAGTTTGAGACCCCTCTATCCCGTACTGTTCGAGATAATCAACTTTAAAGATTTTCAAACACTTATGAAATTCTCATTCAATTTTGCTTATTTTCAATTGAAGATTTGCACAAATCTAGCCTCAGGGGGGCTCTAAATGGGTGCATAATTTGAGACCCCTCTATCCCGTACTATTCGAGATAATCAACTTTAAAGATTTTCAAACACTTATGAAATTCTCATTCAATTTTGCTTATTTTCAATTGAAATTTTGCACAAATCTAGCCTCAGGGGGGCTCTAAATGGGTGCATAATTTGAGACCCCTCTATCCCGTACTATTCGAGATAATCAACATTTTCAAACACTTATGAAATTCTCATTCAATTTTGCTTATTTTCAATTGAAATTTTGCACAAATCTAGCCTCAGGGGGGCTCTAAATGGGTGCATAATTTGAGACCCCTCTATCCCGTACTGTTCGAGATAATCAACTTTAAAGATTTTCAAACACTTATGCACAAATCTAGCCTCAGGGGGGCTCTAAATTCATAATTTGAGACCCCTCTATCCCGTACTATTCGAGATAATCAACTTTAAAGATTTTCAAACACTTATGAAATTCTCATTCAATTTTGCTTATTTTCAATTGAAATTTTGCACAAATCTAGCCTCAGGGGGGCTCTAAATGGGTGCATAATTTGAGACCCCTCTATCCCGTACTATTCGAGATAATCAACTTTAAAGATTTTCAAACACTTATGAAATTCTCATTCAATTTTGCTTATTTTCAATTGAAATTTTGCACAAATCTAGCCTCAGGGGGGCTCTAAATGGGTGCATAATTTGAGACCCCTCTATCCCGTACTATTCGAGATAATCAACTTTAAAGATTTTCAAACACTTATGAAATTCTCATTCAATTTTGCTTATTTTCAATTGAAATTTTGCACAAATCTAGCCTCAGGGGGGCTCTATATGGGTGCATAATTTGAGACCCCTCTATCCCGTACTATTCGAGATAATCAACTTTAAAGATTTTCAAACACTTATGAAATTCTCATTCAATTTTGCTTATTTTCAATTGAAATTTTGCACAAATCTAGCCTCAGGGGGGCTCTAAATGGGTGCATAATTTGAGACCCCTCTATCCCGTACTATTCGAGATAATCAACTTTAAAGATTTTCAAACACTTATGAAATTCTCATTCAATTTTGCTTATTTTCAATTGAAATTTTGCACAAATCTAGCCTCAGGGGGGCTCTAAATGGGTGCATAATTTGAGACCCCTCTATCCCGTACTGTTCGAGATAATCAACTTTAAAGATTTTCAAACACTTATGAAATTCTCATTCAATTTTGCTTATTTTCAATTGAAATTTTGCACAAATCTAGCCTCAGGGGGGCTCTAAATGGGTGCATAATTTGAGACCCCTCTATCCCGTACTATTCGAGATAATCAACTTTAAAGATTTTCAAACACTTATGAAATTCTCATTCAATTTTGCTTATTTTCAATTGAAAATTTGCACAAATCTAGCCTCAGGGGGGCTCTAAATGGGTGCATAATTTGAGACCCCTCTATCCCGTACTATTCGAGATAATCAACTTTAAAGATTTTCAAACACTTATGAAATTCTCATTCAATTTTGCTTATTTTCAATTGAAATTTTGCACAAATCTAGCCTCAGGGGGGCTCTAAATGGGTGCATAATTTGAGACCCCTCTATCCCGTACTATTCGAGATAATCAACTTTAAAGATTTTCAAACACTTATGAAATTCTCATTGAAATTTTGCTTATTTTCAATTGAAATTTTGCACAAATCTAGCCTCAGGGGGGCTCTAAATGGGTGCATAATTTGAGACCCCTCTATCCCGTACTATTCGAGATAATCAACTTTAAAGATTTTCAAACACTTATGAAATTCTCATTTGAAATTTTGCTTATTTTCAATTGAAATTTTGCACAAATCTAGCCTCAGGGGGGCTCTAAATGGGTGCATAATTTGAGACCCCTCTATCCCGTACTATTCGAGATAATCAACTTTAAAGATTTTCAAACACTTATGAAATTCTCATTCAATTTTGCTTATTTTCAATTGAAATTTTGCACAAATCTAGCCTCAGGGGGGCTCTATATGGGTGCATAATTTGAGACCCCTCTATCCCGTACTATTCGAGATAATCAACTTTAAAGATTTTCAAACACTTATGAAATTCTCATTCAATTTTGCTTATTTTCAATTGAAATTTTGCACAAATCTAGCCTCAGGGGGGCTCTAAATGGGTGCATAATTTGAGACCCCTCTATCCCGTACTATTCGAGATAATCAACTTTAAAGATTTTCAAACACTTATGAAATTCTCATTCAATTTTGCTTATTTTCAATTGAAATTTTGCTTATTTTCAATTGAAATTTTGCACAAATCTAGCCTCAGGGGGGCTCTAAATGGGTGCATAATTTGAGACCCCTCTATCCCGTACTATTCGAGATAATCAACTTTAAAGATTTTCAAACACTTATGAAATTCTCATTCAATTTTGCTTATTTTCAATTGAAATTTTGCACAAATCTAGCCTCAGGGGGGCTCTAAATGGGTGCATAGTTTGAGACCCCTCTATCCCGTACTGTTCGAGATAATCAACTTTAAAGATTTTCAAACACTTATGAAATTCTCATTCAATTTTGCTTATTTTCAATTGAAATTTTGCACAAATCTAGCCTCAGGGGGGCTCTAAATGGGTGCATAATTTGAGACCCCTCTATCCCGTACTATTCGAGATAATCAACTTTAAAGATTTTCAAACACTTATGAAATTCTCATTCAATTTTGCTTATTTTCAATTGAAAATTTTGCACAAATCTAGCCTCAGGGGGGCTCTATATGGGTGCATAATTTGAGACCCCTCTATCCCGTACTATTCGAGATAATCAACTTTAAAGATTTTCAAACACTTATGAAATTCTCATTCAATTTTGCTTATTTTCAATTGAAATTTTGCACAAATCTAGCCTCAGGGGGGCTCTAAATGGGTGCATAATTTGAGACCCCTCTATCCCGTACTATTCGAGATAATCAACTTTAAAGATTTTCAAACACTTATGAAATTCTCATTTAATTTTGCTTATTTTCAATTGAAATTTTGCACAAATCTAGCCTCAGGGGGGCTGTATATGGGTGCATAATTTGAGACCCCTCTATCCCGTACTATTCGAGATAATCAACTTTAAAGATTTTCAAACACTTATGAAATTCTCATTCAATTTTGCTTATTTTCAATTGAAATTTTGCTTATTTTCAATTGAAATTTTGCACAAATCTAGCCTCAGGGGGGCTCTAAATGGGTGCATAATTTGAGACCCCTCTATCCCGTACTATTCGAGATAATCAACTTTAAATATTTTCAAACACTTATGAAATTCTCATTCAATTTTGCTTATTTTCAATTGAAATTTTGCACAAATCTAGCCTCAGGGGGGCTCTAAATGGGTGCATAGTTTGAGACCCCTCTATCCCGTACTGTTCGAGATAATCAACTTTAAAGATTTTCAAACACTTATGAAATTCTCATTCAATTTTGCTTATTTTCAATTGAAATTTTGCACAAATCTAGCCTCAGGGGGGCTCTAAATGGGTGCATAATTTGAGACCCCTCTATCCCGTACTATTCGAGATAATCAACTTTAAAGATTTTCAAACACTTATGAAATTCTCATTCAATTTTGCTTATTTTCAATTGAAATTTTGCACAAATCTAGCCTCAGGGGGGCTGTATATGGGTGCATAATTTGAGACCCCTCTATCCCGTACTATTCGAGATAATCAACTTTAAAGATTTTCAAACACTTATGAAATTCTCATTCAATTTTGCTTATTTTCAATTGAAATTTTGCACAAATCTAGCCTCAGGGGGGCTCTAAATGGGTGCATAATTTGAGACCCCTCTATCCCGTACTATTCGAGATAATCAACTTTAAAGATTTTCAAACACTTATGAAATTCTCATTCAATTTTGCTTATTTTCAATTGAAATTTTGCACAAATCTAGCCTCAGGGGGGCTCTAAATGGGTGCATAATTTGAGACCCCTCTATCCCGTACTATTCGAGATAATCAACTTTAAAAATTTTCAAACACTTATGAAATTCTCATTTAATTTTGCTTATTTTCAATTGAAATTTTGCACAAATCTAGCCTCAGGGGGGCTCTAAATGGGTGCATAGTTTGAGACCCCTCTATCCCGTACTGTTCGAGATAATCAACTTTAAAGATTTTCAAACACTTATGAAATTCTCATTCAATTTTGCTTATTTTCAATTGAAGATTTGCACAAATCTAGCCTCAGGGGGGCTCTAAATGGGTGCATAATTTGAGACCCCTCTATCCCGTACTATTCGAGATAATCAACTTTAAAGATTTTCAAACACTTATGAAATTCTCATTCAATTTTGCTTATTTTCAATTGAAATTTTGCACAAATCTAGCCTCAGGGGGGCTCTAAATGGGTGCATAATTTGAGACCCCTCTATCCCGTACTATTCGAGATAATCAACTTTAAAAATTTTCAAACACTTATGAAATTCTCATTCAATTTTGCTTATTTTCAATTGAAATTTTGCACAAATCTAGCCTCAGGGGGCTCTAAATGGGTGCATAATTTGAGACCCCTCTATCCCGTACTGTTCGAGATAATCAACTTTAAAGATTTTCAAACACTTATGAAATTCTCATTCAATTTTGCTTATTTTCAATTGAAATTTTGCTTATTTTCAATTGAAATTTTGCACAAATCTAGCCTCAGGGGGGCTCTAAATGGGTGCATAATTTGAGACCCCTCTATCCCGTACTATTCGAGATAATCAACTTTAAAGATTTTCAAACACTTATGAAATTCTCATTCAATTTTGCTTATTTTCAATTGAAATTTTGCACAAATCTAGCCTCAGGGGGGCTCTAAATGGGTGCATAGTTTGAGACCCCTCTATCCCGTACTGTTCGAGATAATCAACTTTAAAGATTTTCAAACACTTATGAAATTCTCATTCAATTTTGCTTATTTTCAATTGAAATTTTGCACAAATCTAGCCTCAGGGGGGCTCTAAATGGGTGCATAATTTGAGACCCCTCTATCCCGTACTATTCGAGATAATCAACTTTAAAGATTTTCAAACACTTATGAAATTCTCATTCAATTTTGCTTATTTTCAATTGAAAATTTTGCACAAATCTAGCCTCAGGGGGCTCTAAATGGGTGCATAATTTGAGACCCCTCTATCCCGTACTGTTCGAGATAATCAACTTTAAAGATTTTCAAACACTTATGAAATTCTCATTCAATTTTGCTTATTTTCAATTGAAATTTTGCACAAATCTAGCCTCAGCCTCAGGGGGGCTGTATATGGGTGCATAATTTGAGACCCCTCTATCCCGTACTATTCGAGATAATCAACTTTAAAGATTTTCAAACACTTATGAAATTCTCATTCAATTTTGCTTATTTTCAATTGAAATTTTGCACAAATCTAGCCTCAGGGGGGCTCTAAATGGGTGCATAATTTGAGACCCCTCTATCCCGTACTATTCGAGATAATCAACTTTAAAGATTTTCAAACACTTATGAAATTCTCATTCAATTTTGCTTATTTTCAATTGAAATTTTGCACAAATCTAGCCTCAGGGGGGCTCTAAATGGGTGCATAATTTGAGACCCCTCTATCCCGTACTATTCGAGATAATCAACTTTAAAGATTTTCAAACACTTATGAAATTCTCATTCAATTTTGCTTATTTTCAATTGAAATTTTGCACAAATCTAGCCTCAGGGGGGCTCTAAATGGGTGCATAATTTGAGACCCCTCTATCCCGTACTATTCGAGATAATCAACTTTAAAGATTTTCAAACACTTATGAAATTCTCATTCAATTTTGCTTATTTTCAATTGAAATTTTGCACAAATCTAGCCTCAGGGGGCTCTAAATGGGTGCATAATTTGAGACCCCTCTATCCCGTACTGTTCGAGATAATCAACTTTAAAGATTTTCAAACACTTATGAAATTCTCATTTAATTTTGCTTATTTTCAATTGAAATTTTGCACAAATCTAGCCTCAGGGGGGCTCTAAATGGGTGCATAATTTGAGACCCCTCTATCCCGTACTATTCGAGATAATCAACTTTAAAGATTTTCAAACACTTATGAAATTCTCATTCAATTTTGCTTATTTTCAATTGAAATTTTGCACATATCTAGCTTCAGGGGGGCTCTATATGGGTGCATAATTTGAGACCCCTCTATCCCGTACTATTCGAGATAATCAACTTTAAAAATTTTCAAACACTTATGAAATTCTCATTCAATTTTGCTTATTTTCAATTGAAATTTTGCACAAATCTAGCCTCAGGGGGGCTCTAAATGGGTGCATAATTTGAGACCCCTCTATCCCGTACTATTCGAGATAATCAACTTTAAAGATTTTCAAACACTTATGAAATTCTCATTCAATTTTGCTTATTTTCAATTGAAATTTTGCTTATTTTCAATTGAAATTTTGCACAAATCTAGCCTCAGGGGGGCTCTAAATGGGTGCATAATTTGAGACCCCTCTATCCCGTACTATTCGAGATAATCAACTTTAAAGATTTTCAAACACTTATGAAATTCTCATTCAATTTTGCTTATTTTCAATTGAAATTTTGCACAAATCTAGCCTCAGGGGGGCTCTAAATGGGTGCATAGTTTGAGACCCCTCTATCCCGTACTGTTCGAGATAATCAACTTTAAAGATTTTCAAACACTTATGAAATTCTCATTCAATTTTGCTTATTTTCAATTGAAATTTTGCACAAATCTAGCCTCAGGGGGGCTCTAAATGGGTGCATAATTTGAGACCCCTCTATCCCGTACTATTCGAGATAATCAACTTTAAAGATTTTCAAACACTTATGAAATTCTCATTCAATTTTGCTTATTTTCAATTGAAAATTTGCACAAATCTAGCCTCAGGGGGGCTCTATATGGGTGCATAATTTGAGACCCCTCTATCCCGTACTATTCGAGATAATCAACTTTAAAGATTTTTAAACACTTATGAAATTCTCATTCAATTTTGCTTATTTTCAATTGAAATTTTGCACAAATCTAGCCTCAGGGGGGCTCTAAATGGGTGCATAATTTGAGACCCCTCTATCCCGTACTATTCGAGATAATCAACTTTAAAGATTTTCAAACACTTATGAAATTCTCATTTAATTTTGCTTATTTTCAATTGAAATTTTGCACAAATCTAGCCTCAGGGGGGCTGTATATGGGTGCATAATTTGAGACCCCTCTATCCCGTACTATTCGAGATAATCAACTTTAAAGATTTTCAAACACTTATGAAATTCTCATTCAATTTTGCTTATTTTCAATTGAAATTTTGCTTATTTTCAATTGAAATTTTGCACAAATCTAGCCTCAGGGGGGCTCTAAATGGGTGCATAATTTGAGACCCCTCTATCCCGTACTATTCGAGATAATCAACTTTAAATATTTTCAAACACTTATGAAATTCTCATTCAATTTTGCTTATTTTCAATTGAAATTTTGCACAAATCTAGCCTCAGGGGGGCTCTAAATGGGTGCATAGTTTGAGACCCCTCTATCCCGTACTGTTCGAGATAATCAACTTTAAAGATTTTCAAACACTTATGAAATTCTCATTCAATTTTGCTTATTTTCAATTGAAATTTTGCACAAATCTAGCCTCAGGGGGGCTCTAAATGGGTGCATAATTTGAGACCCCTCTATCCCGTACTATTCGAGATAA
>NW_026604452.1:0-35642 GCF_024763615.1 Phlebotomus papatasi
GATTCCTTTGAGTTCGTGGAGAGGGTAACAAAATGCGAGGTTCCAGAAGGATACATCATGATCAGTCTGGATGTGGTGTCACTTTTTCCTAATATACCGCGCGACTTAGCCTTACGGATTATAGAAGAATATTGGGATGCAAACAGAATCACCACAACCATAGATAAAAGGCTGTTTCTTGAAGTCCTAAAAAATTTTGCCTGGAGACAAGTTTCTTCACATACGGTGACCAGCACTTCTCACAGATCGATGGCATGCCGATGGGAGGACCACTGTCACCAATAATAGCAGATATTGTCATGGATTACACAATAGGCAAAATTCTCGAGAAAGTTCCCGCAAGAATCGTCTGTCTGACCAAATATGTAGACGACATTTTCTGTTTGGTGCCGCACGACAAGGTCACGGACATTCTCTCACACTTCAATGGATACCATCCCAAACTGCAATTCACGGTTGAATTGGAAAAAGAAGGAGGACTTCCTTATCTGGACACCTATGTCGTAAGAAAACCCTCAAGTCTTGCAACAATGTGGTATAAAAAACCAATTGCATCAGACAGAATGCTTAACTTTCATTCTCAACATCCTCTGAGGCAAAAAGTGGGCACAGCAATTGGATTTATGAAGAGAATCGAAAAGCTCACCACAACAAACAGGGAAAACATGAAAGAGATTGCCATCTCAAAACTAAGAGTCAATGGATTTCCGCCAAAACTTATCAATGCCCTATGGAACAAGCACATTGGACAACCAGCATCAGCAACTCACAACATATCCCACAGCTCACCCACCAATACAGAAGTCATCTATAAATCGATCACATACATTCCAAAACTCAGTGATACGATCAAAAGAATATTGCGCGCCGAAACACAAACCATAAAAATTGCATTCAAGTGCGCCCATACAAATTCGGAATTATACACGAATTTGAAAACTAAGATTGACCCATTATTGGAAAGCGGAGTGGTATATTCCATCCCGTGTGAGTGCGAAAGAGTATATGTAGGTAAAACCATGCAGAGACTGAAGGACAGAATGAATCAACACAAGAGGAGCATCACCCAATACGATCCTAACCAAGAGGAAAAGAGTGACGCTACAGCCCTGGTGACTCATGCACGAAAAATGAAACACCAGTTTTTGTTTGACTCGGTCGAAATCGTGGACAGATGCGAACACAACAAAAAACTAGAATACTTAGAGATGCTTCACATCCATATACAACGATCGCATACTGTCAACAAGAGAAGCGACACTGAAGGGATCAACACAATTTACACTTCTCTTTTGCAACGAGTTAAAACGAGACAACAGCACACCAACACCACAATAGATGATGAGTTCCAGAGCTGTGATGAGAGCTGATCCCAGAGGATGAGTCATTCGGTGTCAGTCCATTGGATGGTGAACTACAGAGTGAAGATTTGTAAAAAAGTTCAAGTGCATTGCAGCAGCAAAATTTCCCACCTGTACGTGATTTTTCCTCCACATTCGAAGTAAGAATGAAAAAGATGAAATGTAAAAATTATCAAATTCTAAAAATTGTTAAAATGTTTTGTAGACCTGATGAAGAGGACATCCATCCTCGAAACGTCGTGAAGAATTAAAGAGAAAAAGTCAAGAAAGGTCTATTTTTCCGTTCACAATCTGCTCAGTCGTTATTGTTCTTCTGATCGTATGCACAATTTTGGCCCGTAAGGAAATCATTCTGATACTTCGAGGAGTTAAACAATCTCGCGAGGACCCTGGAGTGATGTCTGGGGAGCAGATAAACCTCTTCGTGCAAAGAACGCTGAGGGAGACGGACAATTCAGGAGAACCTGGTGAATCTGCATTGAGCGGGGACGCTCAAGCTTGAGAGGGGGAGCAGTTAGCAACGCGCGCAATCTTACGCCCACCCACATCCCTGCATTGGTCTTGCATCGCACGGATATAGGGTTTCTTCTGATAAAGCGTGCATTCTGCAGACGCTTGATCAGCAGAAACCCTCGCCCGTGCGAATGTGACGCCAAGCAGCGGATGTGGGAAAGTAAAAGAATTCTGCCCCAGTGCTGATTTTGATTGAATAAATAAAATCACTCTTCATCGAGTGCTCAAAGGAATAACTCGTTGTTTTAAATTATATATATACATACATATAAACATAGTATATATGTTTATATATACCAGCGGATTTTCGCGGGTCGCGAATGTTTTCGCGGATTTTCGCGAGCCGCGAAATTTTTCGTGGATTTTCGCGGGTCGCGAAATTTTTCGCGGATTTTCGCGGGCCGCGAAATGTTTCGCGGATTTTAGCGGGTTGCGAAATTTTTCGCGGATTTTCGCGGGTCGCGAAATTTTTCGCGGATTTTCGCGAGCCGCGAAATTTTTCGTGCATTTCCGCGGGTCGCGAAATTTCTCGCGGATTTTCGCGAGCCGCGCAATTTTTCGCGGATTTTCGCGTGCCGCGAAATTTTTCGCGGATTTTCGCGGGCCGCGAAATTTTTCGCGGATTTCCGCGGGTCGTGAAATTTTTCGCGGATTTTCGCGGGTCGCGAAATTTTTCGCGGATTTTCACGGGCAGCGAAATTTTGCACATATCAAGCCTGAAAGTGGCTCTAAATGGATGTAAAGTTTGAGGCCTCTATCTCTCATAGTTTCCGAGATAATCAACTTTAAAGATTTTCAGACACTTTTATGCATTTGTACGCGCCAATTCTTAATTTGCGCGCGAAAGCCTAAAATCACAAGTATTCAGGGGCAGTGATTGAAAAATAAGATGATTGGCAGAAAACTAGATATACTGCAGTGATTTGGGTAACGGGAGGATATGTGGCAAAGTGACCTTTTATCTCAATTTTGCTCTCAATTTTTATCAGTCTTGGACAGTCTATAGTAAAGTGAACAAAGTGAAAAAGAGTACTTGAGCATTCGATTAAATCATTCATTTTTTTCATTCATTTTCAACCGCTTATCCCTATTGGGGTCGCGGGCCCATGACACCAAGGTTAACAGCCCACGCCTGTCGGTCCTCCGCCACTTCAGGAAGATGTTCGAGTTCGATCCCAAGGCGCTCCCATGCAAGATCCTGAATTTGATTCAGCCACCTTGTCCTAGGTCTGCCTCGAGTCCGAGGTCTCCTCACAATGGCTTGCATAGCTTTTCTGGGGAATCTTTCTTCATTCATGCGTTGAACATGTCCATACCATCGAAGTTGTGATCTCTCAACCCGAAGAAGCAGCTCCTCGACTCTTAGTTCCTCACGAACGGCCACATTCCTCACTCGATCTCTACGAGTGATTCCCTTAACCGCTCGAAGGTACCTCATCTCGGCAGCTTGTACTCGCGATCTTACCCTTTCGGTCATTACCCAAATCTCATGACCATAGGTGAGAATAGGAATGAACACAGCTTTGAAAACCGATAATTTAGCCGATCGACTAAGCTCGGCCTTCCTCAACACGCTTCTGCCAAGCTCCCTCGAAACTGCAGAAGCCTGACCGATTCGCGACGAGAGTTCTGCCTCCATCCTACCATCACTCGTGAATAACACCCCAAGATACTTGAACTTCTTCACCTGTGTCAATGAGGCTCCACTAACAAGTAGAGTGCATCCCACAGATTCTCGGGAAATCACCATTACCTCCGACTTTTTGTCGTTCACATTCATACCTGTTTCGGCACAAACATTTACAAATCGGCCAAGTGTGCGCTGAAGCTTTTCTTTGGAAGATCCAAAAAGAACCAAATCATCTGCATAGAGGAGATGGCTCACCCTGAAATCCCCAATACGAATCGCATTCTGCCCCCGACTGCGTTCCATAATCTTGTCCATATATATTATGAACAACAATGGTGATAGAACACACCCCTGGCGCAGTCCAACACTCACCTGAAAACCTTCCGACTTGGATCCGTTTACACGAACACAGCTACTACAGTCTCTGTACAATGACTGGATAGCTCCCACCAATTCCTCATCCAGTCCGTACTCGTGCAGTACATCCCAAAGTTGTTCTCTCGGTACTCGGTCATATGCTTTTTCCAAATCTATGAAACAAGCATAGAGTGGAATTGCATACTCCCAAGCCTTTTCGACAATCATCCTCAGGGTAAAAAGCTGATCCGTGGTGCTTCTACCAGGTCTGAACCCGCATTGTTCCTCACCCAGTCTGGGTTCGACTATTTCTCGGCATCTTCTCTCAAGGACTTTGGCATACACTTTGCCAGGCAAACTCAGAAGGGAAATTCCCCTATAATTGGAGCAATCTTTCTTGTTTCCCTTCTTGAATATGGGTATAATGACCCCAACTTGCCAGTCCTTCGGTGCTCTCCCACTTTGCCAAGCCACCTTAATGACACGCGTGAGCCAATTGGCACCCGCTATACCCATGAGTTTTAGCATTTCGGGACGTATTTCGTCAATTCCTGCAGCCTTTCCATCCTTCAATTTACTGATTGCATACAGGACTTCACTCTCTGAAGGACTACTTTCCTCCCTGCCTTTACTCATGGGTACGTCACCATCAGTGCCTTGCTGAGGATTGAGCAATTCCGAGAAGTACTCTTTCCAGCGACTTAAAACCTCTTCCTCTTTAGTCAGAAGATTCCCATCCTTAGATGTTACTCCTTGGATGGAATTGCTCTTCTTCCCTCGGAGTCTTCGGACTGTTTGCCAGAAAGTTTTGTTTGCCATCCTGTAGTCAAGCTCCAGCTTTTCACCGAACTTTTTCCACGCCTCCTCTCTAGCGGCTTTAACTGCGAGCTTTGCAGCCTTTCGCGCTTCAACGTAACGATCACGAGACTCAGAATCCTTACGCTGTATATACAGCTTATAAGCCTTCTTTTTCTCTGAAACGGCTTCTTTTACTCCCGGTGTTCCCCACCAAGATGACCGTTTCACGTTGTTCGTCACATTAATGCGCTTAACGCCACAAGCTTCTGTAGCCGAGGCCAAAATAGCTGTTTGGAAACAGGCCCATTCAGCCTCAATGTCAGAAGGAGATTGTGGAATTTGTTCAAACCTTTCTTGTATGCCCTTCACAAATTTTTCCTCAACGTCTTTCTTCTTGAGACTCTCCCACCTAATGCATTTAAGCACTTTGCTCTTACCCTTAGGTAGAGCAGGAGGGTCTTCGTTGAGGTTAATTTTTGCGAAGAGCAGGTGGTGATCAGTTGACAGTTCAGCACTACGAAAAACTCGAACGTCTTGGACCATTCTTCTATCAACACCGGGAACTAGGACAAAGTCAATCATTGTCTTAAGTCCTCGTGTTGTGTCTTCCCAGGTGTATTTGTGAATGTCCTTGTGCTTGAAAAAGGTATTCATTATTGAATAGCCTTTGATTGCACAAAAGTCCAGTAACATTTTACCGTTCGAGTTCTCGTTATGATTTTCGTCCCCGTTCTTCCCAATCACACCCCTCCATGTCTCAGTGTCAACACCAACATGGGCGTTGAAATCTCCAAACAACACAACTGAATCCGCTTCAGAAGTTGCCTTATTCAGGACTTCCTCCACTTCATCTAGGAAAGCTGGGTACTCTGACGTTGCGTTCGGTGCGTACACCTGCAACACAGCCAGGGAAGATCTCTCAAATTTGATCTTGATACCCATCACTCTCCCGCTGTGTGTCCAGACATCACAAACCCTGTCCGACAGCCGGGGGCCTGTGAGTATCCCCACACCCGCCTGTGCAGACATTTCCGGTGCCACTCCGGACAGGAAAAGTTGCCACCCTTCCTCGAGGTTCACAGTTCCACTACCTCTTTGCTTAGTGGACGAAACACCAATTATATCTAATTGGAACCTTTTTGCTTCGTCCTTAAGCTCCTGGTGCTTCCCTGTGAGTGAAAAGATATTCCATGTAGCCATTTTCAAGTGCCGTTGCCGTCGTGGTAGGCCTGCCAAACCTGATGTCACTCCAGAGCCTCTTCCGTTACTCTGGTGCCCTCCGACCCCGGGACCAGCGGTTGAAGCAACAGCTTGTCCATTGTCTCGCGTGGGTCGTTTCCGGTGCAATCCGTCCGACATCCGAGGCTCTTTGTTGTGTTTTTTTGCGGCCAGGATACTGTGAAACAGGGTGCAAACCTGAGATCACAGGCCTCCTTACCCAGGAGACACGGGCTTTGGGGTGGTCCGCGGTTTAGTATTCGCTAAGGACTTCTCGTAGACGCAAAGATGCCGATACGTGCCTATAGCTATTTCCAAACAAACTATAGCCAGTTCCAAGAACCAACTACAGCCATTCCCTATCCGCCACCTGGGACGCGCCCGATGGGTACCCCAACCACACGGGTTCGATTAAATCATTAAATTAAAATTATTGTAAAACTATATTGGTTAAGGAAGTAAAAAAAAAAAGTTTAATAATCTATTTGTCATAATCTAAAGTGAATTTGCTAATAAATTGTGAAGTGAAAAAGGAGAAAACGGAATTTTAATTTCAATGTGTGAACCACGAGGAGGAAGAAACAGAGTGAAAATTGAGGAAATCCAGGAAATTTCCAGTGATCTCAACAGTCTGCTGAAGGCATCAAATAATTTAGGATCCCGTGAGACACAGCAGGATCAAAGTTTGATCCTCCGGAGCCCGGATATTAAAGCTCTTTGTTCTTTTTCATTCAATAGGTTGGCTTACACTCCGAGAAATCCTAACACAAATTGGAGGGAAGAAAATTATTCAATATTTATTCATCTCATTTTATAGGTGGGCTACACTGAGAGAAAACCGTGTACAAAGCTGAGGGTAGAATATTCATTTATACATTTATTCTTCTAATTTAATAGGTGAGAATCATACTTCCCCCCTACACTTGGTCCGTTCGAGGCCATAGGGGTCATCAAGGAGAGCATCCGTGCCTGATTGTGCATTCTAGAGCTTTAGAAGGAAAGAGATAGCACTCTTGATTATCCCTGAGAAGGCAATTTGATCTTCAGCCAGCTTGCTCTGCCACCCAAAAATGCCTCAGAAGAAAACTCGATCATCATATAAGGGGCAACTCACCCAAATAAAGAACGTGTTAGAAGAATATTCTACAAATTCATCGCTGTTAAGCGATTCTAATGCTCGCATTCAACTTATTGCACATCGCGATTCCCTAGAAAGAATTGAGGCTAAATTCACGAAAATTCAGCAAGAGATAATTTCAGAATCGACAGGAGCACAAAAGGAAGAGGAAGAAAGTGAGCTTTCAGGCTTTCTTGAAGATTGTTCACAAACCCATTTCACTATTTCCCGTCTTCTTGCGATGGCCAACTCTCAACCAGGGACGTCCAATGAAGATGAGGAACAGTTACATTCTCGTGGGTCAGCCAATGTAAATCAGCTGATTGATCTTATGCTTGCTCAACTGAAAGAACAAAAGGAGCAACGTATTGCTGATCAAAGGAGGTTTGAAACTATATTTCAGTCTCATAAGGATGATTTACAAACAATGTTAGACTCTACCCTTGCTGGACAATCGTCATTTAATCTGAATCATTCCTACACAAGCAATGCTCCAAAAGTCGCGAAACTTGAACCAATGAAACTGCCACAATTCAATGGAGATTATGCGCAGTGGAAATCATATCAAGACATCTTTATCTAAATTGTTGACAAGAATGATCAGCTATCTAAATCGCAAAAATTGCATTATCTAAAGGATTCATTGAAAGGAGAGGCTCTCGCATCTATCGACCATCTCACTATTTCAGACGAGAACTATGATGCTGCCTGGGAAATAGTGAAGAGCGGCTATGATAACAAGGTCATGATCGTCAACGCACACATCGAAAAATTCCTGAAACTACCGGCCATCTCTAATCCATCAGCAAGCAGCCTTAAAAGTCTCTACTCAGGTTCAAGATCAATTCTGCAAGCCTTGGAAGCCATTAAAGTTACACAGAGGGATCCTTGGCTCATCTACTTCATTAGTCAGAAACTTGATGACGAATCTAAGACGCTGTGGTCCCGGGAAATAGGTGAGGACATACCTACTTGGACAGATTTCGCAGTATTTCTTTCAAAGCGATGTAAGTCTCAAGAATTATACTCTAAATCTTTAACACAAACTAATGTATTTTGTATTTGTATTTGTATTTATTTTTCATTACCATTAATAACTTACAATAACTCATGTTAACCCCACCGTACCTTGCGGCCATCGCCGTCTTAGCGTTGGTGACCAACCTCCAGGGTAAAACGATGGAAAACCCCTTCATAGGTTGTATGGTCAGGTTTACACTTTTACAATTTTTTTAAGTGGTGAGTCTGTCCATGAGTGCCTTAATGGTAAGAAATGGGCCTAGCCATAAAAGCTGTTTGGCCACTATACACAACAAATTGTTGTAATTGAAATTAAGAAAAATAAAAAAAAACATGAATTAGACAATGATGTAAAATTAGATAATGCTAACTATTCCAAGACTAAGAAATCTAAAGATAAACCTCGTGCTTCTTCTTATGTTGCTTCTGATGCTAATGATTTATGCCCATATTGTAAGAAGCACTGCCATAAACTATACCGTTGCAAACAGTTTTTGGCTCTTTCGTCACAAAAGAGAGTAGAAGTTGCCACTCAATTAAAAATTTGTCACAATTGTCTCTCCGAGTCACATATCCTCTCTGCCTGCTCATACCCTCTTTGCAAATCTTGCAACCAACGCCACAATCGATTGCTGCATGAAGCACTGCACCCCTTATCCAATGAACAAGGACGTGAGTCTTCAAAACCATCAGCATCGTCTTTGTCTGATCCAAAACCATCAGCCTCATCTTCAATTAGTTGCACAGAAAATGGGGGAGGTTTGGATACTCAGGTGTTGCTTGCGACTGCTAGGGTAAAATTAATTGGCCACAATAATGAGGTTCGTGTCTGTCGCGCCATTCTTGATGCAGGGTCGCAAGTAAACTTAATTACCACAAACTTGCGCCAGCAACTTCGCATTCCAACCCAATACACAGATTTTACTTTAGAAGGTGTTGGGTCACAGTCTGGTTTGGTCACTGGAACAGAACACACGTATTGCGCTTCTGCTCTGCACAAATCAGAAAGCACTTTGGAGACAAAGTGGCTCATTTAAGGCAATTTTTCTGCACAAGAAGTGCAAGGAGAGGCCTGATATCTTATTTTCTTGAATTCTAATTATTATTATTATTTTTTTTTTTGTATATATTTGCTATTTTCTTCTTAGGTTTAAGATTTGTTCAAAGAATAATTGGATTTTCTTCTGGTGGTGGCACAGTGAGAGGAGTGTGTGTGTGCGGTGGGCACACGAAGAGCGATAGAGAAGCAATCATATTGATAGTGTCGATTACTCTCGCATGTCTATTTTTATCGCTGCATAGCGGTAATTGACTGTGTTTTTTGTGACTCTCACTCTTGAGAGCATCCAAAATTTTGTCATTTTCCCGTCACTTCTTACGATGGGGAATGAGGAGGAAGGGTTGAATGATGTTCGGGAGGCGGAGATGATAACTGTGTCGCAGGAATCATCCCCGCGGATAAGGGTGTATCATAAGAATGCAAAAGGCCCATATTTTGTTTATATTAGGCAAAGAGTTGGAGGGCAAGCCATTCACTCAGTGATAGTGTCAAAATTGCTCACGAGAAAGTACAAGTCAATTGTGGCACTAAAAGTGGTGGTCAAGGAAAAAATGAGGGTGGAATTCACAGACTTGAATGAGGCTAATAAGCTACCCTTTGATAACGATTTTGCCAAGGATTATCATGTATATATTCAGGCATCATGCGTGGAAATTCAAGGCGTGATCCCTTTCTCGATTCATGAAGATTTGAAAGATATTAAGGAGAGCGCGGTGGGCAGAATCAAGGCTAAAATGACGGAAAGCATAGATATTGTGGAGGTGAAAAGATTGCACAAATATGTAAAAACGAATGTCGAAGAAAAAGCCGTGCCTATTAATTTTGTTCGCATCACCTTTGCCGGGCATATCTTGCCAGAAATTGTGGAGATCAATAAGCTGTTAATTCCAGTCAGGTTCTTTGAGGAAAATGTGCTTTTTTGTAAAAAATGTTTAAAGTACAATCACACTGAAAAATTTTGTTATTCAGAAAACAAAAGATGTGGGCACTGCGGGGATTTACATGGATCTGAAGATCATTGTAGGGTTGACACGTTTATTTGTCCCAATTGTAAGGGTTCATTTCCAACGGTGCAGCATAGGTGTCCAATTCAAAATGTGATTCAGTCTCGGAAAAATGAGAGAGCTTTCAAGCAACATCGTATGTCATATGCGGATACTGTAAAAGGGAGTAAACCCGCTGAGACTAACGGGGAAAAATCAGGAACTCAACCAAACAATATTTACACTTTATTAGAAATTGAGGATGGGGAATTGATGGAGACGGATGAAGAGATTGAACCCGCATTTGAAAATCATCGTTTGACAAAAAGAAGGAGATCACCTGTAGATGAAGATCAAGCGTTCTGGGATTCGCTTCCCGGAACTAGTCGAGACAACGAAAAATCTAGAGCTGTACTGAAGGACGAAGAAAAGAATATACGCGGGAAAAAGTTGAAATTTGATGGAGGGGGCTTTAAGTTGGGCGAAAGGTTTAAACCGGACGAAAATCCGCGAAGCCAAGGAAGACAGCAGTTAAATGGGCATAATCCTTTGCTTAGTGGCGCTGAGTGGTGTGACTCAATCATTGACTGGTTGATAAAATGGCTTGAAAGTTTTAACATAAGTCCAGAGTTATTATCTCTTGTTAAATCATTTTTGGTCCCCTTGCTAAAGAATGCAGTTAAGCAGTTGAAGGAATTTGTATTAAAAAATTTGTTTTCAGGGTTTCACATGAATAATGTCTAATTCAATTCAAAATTTAGACCGCAGCATCGATGGATCGAGCCACTTGAATCAGGACCTCAATGAGAATAATATTATAGCTAGAACGGACACTTTAAATTGTTTGCAATGGAATCTTAACGGATTCCGCTCTAAAGTTCAAGATTTAATTGTATTATTACGAGCGCAGGCTATTGATGTGTTTGCTCTACAGGAAACAAAAATAGGTCCAGGTCATTCTCCCAGGGTGCCAGGATATGATCTTTGTCGTAAAGATAGAACTGCCAGAGGTGGTGGGGTTATTTTGGGGGTGAGGAATACGCTAAACTGGACTGCGATTGACTTTGAATGCAATAATTTTAAAGCAGTAGGTGTAAAAATTAAATGGAGGAGTGAAACTTTATGTGTTTGGTCAGTATATTCAACCGTTAACCATAATTTACGAGTAGAGGATTTGGATCTGTTGCCACAAGCAGGAACTGGCATTAAAAATATCATAATGGTAGATTTTAATTCTCATGCTGCTCTTTGGGGTGCTACAGACACTGATCGCAGAGGACATATCCTTGAGGATTGGATATTAGAGAATAATTGTACGGTGTTGAATGATGGCAGAGCTACACGTTTTGCAGTCCCACCAGGGCGTAATTCCGCGATTGATTTAACCATAGTGTCGACGGAAATCTCTTTAAGATGTACATGGACATTGTGGGATGATTTGTTGGGAAGCGACCATAGTCCCATACTGATCTCAGTGGAACCTCTTAGTAATGTACATAACAATGAACAACCTGTAGCTAATAATGAGCCCTTAATCCCTAATAACCTCGATTGGCACATATTTACAAGCGAAGTATCCAGAAATATTTGTAATGTTTTTAATTCACAGAATTCAGAGGAGTGTATCGATAACATTATATGTAGGTTTAATTCTGTAGTTTTGAATGCAGCTAGAAAAGCGGTCAGAAGGTTGGAAAGTAGAAATAGGAGAAAGTCTAAAGTTTGGTTTGACAATGAATGTTTGGCTAAGTGGGAAGAGAGGAAGGATAAATTTAAGATATTTCGGAGAACAGGTTCTAGAGATGCATTTCTAGAATATAAAAGGATAGATGCTCTATCTAAAAAATTGTTCAGGGAAAAAAGAATTGAAGCATGGAGACAAAGATGTTCAAATTTCTCAAACTCTACATCCTTATCTGAATTGTGGCGTTGTGCTAGAAATTTCAGAGGTGAAAGTAGGGCTATCAGATCAAAATTTCAATCAGAATGGATGGAAACCTTTGCCAATAAGTTGGCACCTCCATTCGTTCAAGAAGCAACCCCAGACATTGATATCGCTCCCTCCACTGCTCATGAGCAAAGCATAAGCAGAAGTGAGGTTGAGCGTGCTATATCTGTGACGAAAAACAAAGCTCCTGGAACAGATTTTATTAAAGCATCTTACTTAAAGAGACTACCGATTTCTGGCGTTGATGCACTAGTCAAGATTTTCAACAGAGTTTGGGAAACTAAGGAAATTCCGTCATTGTGGTTGGAATGCAAAGTTATTCCTGTTCCGAAACCCAATAAGAATCACAACGAAGTGTCTGGATACCGACCTATAAGTCTACTTTCAATAATTCGCAAAGTTTTTGAAAGGATTATTTTAGCTAGGCTTGAAAAGTGGTGTGATATTAATAATATAGTACCAGAGTCACAATTCGGCTTCAGTAAAGGAAAAGGAGTTAATAATTGCATTGCAGCTCTATACGTCAAAATCCAGAATGGGTACGCTATGAAGGGTGACACTGGTTGTGCTTTTCTTGATATTGAGGGGGCGTATGATAATGTTCTCGTTAAAGTTTTATTTGATAAGCTAATCAATTTAGGATGTGATGCAAATTTGTCAATAACAATTTGGAAATTAATGTGTGAACGTCAATTAATCTTTTATAACAATAACAGTATATTAACAAGGAGAACAGGGTTCAAAGGTTTGCCACAGGGATCGGTGCTCTCCCCACTGCTTTACAACATCTATGTCGGTGACATTGAAAGAAACCTTCCACTAGACTGCTTCATTCTACAATATGCGGATGATGTAGTGATTGGAGTGACGTCTAGAAATATAAATGACATTAATACATCTCTAAATAGTGCATGTAATATCCTATCCCAGAATTTTAAGGAAATAGGGTTGAATCTTTCTGAATCAAAATCAGTTGTTATGCTGTTCTCAAGAAAACATCGGCCTCCCGACTTACAGGTTGATGTAAATTCAGTGATGATTCCAAGAGCTAAAACATTCAAATATTTAGGAGTGTTATTCGATCCAAAATGTCTCTTTGGAGCTCACATTAGATATGTTGTAACTAAATGTACAATGCGAATCAACTTCCTAAAAGCTATTAGTGGATTTACATGGGGAGCACATCCAACTAATATGTTAATTTTATTCAAAACGACGATAAGATCTTTAATTGATTTCGGGAGCATAGTGTTTGCAGGATCTGCAAAAACTCATTTGATTAAGCTTTTCAGGATACAATGGAAGGCCATACGAATTTCGTTAGGTGTTATGCAATCAACACACACCATGAGCCTTGAAGCAATAGGTGCAATTTCGCCTTTGACCACTAGATTTGAATATCTGAACCTAAGATTTTTGCAAAAAGTTGTCTTCAAGCAACCTGCTCTGTGGTCTGACCTTCAAATATTATCACGCGAAATGCCTCACAACAGGTTGAGCTTCATGTTTAGACAAATCGAAAGGTCAGGATATAGCTCACAAACTGAAATTTGGGCGTTGGAGCATCAGAACATCGTTGTTGCAGATCATATTAAATACGTGTTTGATTTATGCGACGTTTTAAAAGGAGTTGAAAGAAGTTTGCGAGCTTCGTATGTCCAACAATTGTTTAATGAGATATTGCATAAATATGCTTTAAATCAAAATTATTTAGTGTATACGGATGGCTCATGGAATGGAGATCAGATAGGTGCGGCGTATTGGGAGAGCAAAACAAACTCAAGTAAATCAGTCCGAATTCAACCCCCGGCTACTAGCTATACAGCGGAGTTAGTTGGTATTTTATTGGCTCTGCAGTGGATTCGAGATGTTCTCTCCAATGGCAGTCAGGTATGCATTTGTACAGATTCAAAGTCTTCATTGGAGTCTATTAAAAGGAGCAACATGCTTATGAGGAGCGAGAGCGGACTAATGCAAAATATTCAAAATTTGATAGCCACTTTACAAGGAAAATGTATCAAGTTAACGTTCATTTGCGTTCCGGGGCATGCTGGTCTCAATGGGAACGAAGTTGTGGATAGGCTTAGTAGAGACGCTGCAACGTCTTCAGGAAATGCTGTGACAAACAGTACTCCTGAGGACTGGTATAGTAAGCTAAAAAGTGAAATGTGCGAGAAATGGCAAGATATGTGGAACGATAGTGATAATGGTAGATTTTGTCATTCAATATTACAGCGTGTATCCTTGAAACCGTGGTTCAGCAAGTTTCCTGATTTAGACAGGGGTAGCATTGTGAAATTGTCTCGTCTGATGTCCGGTCATACTAAATGTAAATCCCATTTATTCAGAATCAACTGTGTCGAAAGTCCTTTATGCGATACTTGTGATATTAGGGAAGATCTAGACCATATGTTTTTTGTATGTCCTCGTTATGCAGAAGAACGAAATGAGCTGATCGCCAGATTCCATCTAGGAGTGGATGATAGAAAAGTAGAAACTATTTTGAGGAAATGTGTAGATGATGAAGATAGCGAGAGGATTTCTGTTGTAATCCATTTCATGAGAGCAAACAATATGGATTTGTGAGTGAGATATACCTAGGACCGCGGCCCAATATACTCTAGAAGTAAGGGCCAAAGGGCAGGGTGGTAAAAAAAAAAAAAAAAGGTGTTGGGTCTAAACGCCATGTGGCTCACCAAAGTGTTAGTATCTCCCTTCAGATTGGGAATAGTTCAAATCACAGAGTCTCTCTTGACTGCCTGGTTATGAAGAAGATCACTAATGATCAACCAAGTCGTCCAATTGATGCAAAGTCTGTTCCAATTCCTCCACAATTTACCTTGGCGGATCCTGATTGGAATAAACGCCAATCAATCGATTTACTCATTGGAGGACAATATTTTTGGCAATTTATTCAGGAAGGGTCTCACTCTATTGGGAAAGATGCTCCACTCTTGAAACAAAGCGTTTTTGGTTGGCTTGTGGTGGGTCCCTGCAATATTGAATCTCACTCCAATTCCCCACGAAATTTGATGTGTCACGTATCAACCTTGGCCAGCATCGAGAGTGCCATCAAGAAATTTTGGGAAATTGAGGAAATAGATAGGCCCAAGGATCAGGTTGCTGAGTACAAAGAAGTCGAGGATCAGTTTGCATCTACTTCTACAAGAAATACTGAAGGTCGCTATATTGTTGAGCTCCCATTCAACGATAAAGTCAATGAATTGGGAAATAATCAAGCTGCTGCGACAAAACAATTGTTCTATTTAGAGAGGCGATTAAATAAAAACAGTGATTTGAAACAAGAGTATTCGAATGTGTTTAATGAATATCTCTCCCTTAACATTATTGAGGCTGTTCCGTTCAATGAAATGGGATTGGCATCTTATTATCTGCCACACCATTGCGTAATTCGCGAACAGTCCACTAGCACAAAAGTTCGTATAGTTTTTAATGCAAGCTCCAAATCTCAAAGCGGTCTGAGTCTAAATGACTGTCTAAAAGTGGGCCCAGTTGTCCAACCCACTTTGGTCTCTGTTCTTTTGAGATTTCGCCAGCACAAGTTCGCTCTAACGTGCGATATAGTCAAGATGTACTTGCAAGTACTCTTGGAGCCAAAGCATCGCGACTATCAACGTTTTGTATGGCGGGAAAATGCAGATGATCCAGTAAAGGCTTTCAGGTTCCGCACAGTCTGTTTCGGAGTTGCTCCATCTCCATTCTTAGCCACCAGAGTCCTCAACCAACTGGTCGCAGATGAAGGAGAGGATTTCCCATTAGCCTCAAGAGCTATTTTGTCAAACTTTTATGTCGACGATTGCCTTATGTCGTCGGTTACAAGTGTTGAAGAACTTCTTGAATTGAAAGGTCAGTTGATCAGTCTCTTGAACCGTGCTGGAATGCAGCTTTCAAAGTTTAAATCCAATTGTCCCTATGCCATTGAAGACAAACCAGCAACCCAACAGACTCTCCATTTTGAAGATGAGACAGTGAAAACCCTTGGTATGATTTGGAATCCCAATTCAGACACTTTTCAATATATTGTTCAAGAAATTATTGAAGACCAACCTGTCACCAAGCGGTTAATCCTGTCTACCATCGCTCGAATTTTTGATCCCATTGGATTAATAAGCCCATTAATCACAAAGGCTAAGTTAATTTTCCAAAGTACTTGGGAAGTCAGTACCACTTGGGATCAGCCTGTTCCTGATGATTTGTCAATGGAATGGAAAATTTTCGTTGAGGATTTACCATTAATTCAGTACTTACGCATTCCTAGATGGGTTTCTTCAATCGAAAATCCCTCTTCAAATGAACTGCACGCATTCTGCGATGCAAGTTTCGTTGCATATGGAGCTGCCATATACCTTGTCTGTGAAGATGCCAATGGACAGAGATCTTCTCGTTTGTTGACTGCAAAATCTAAAATCACTCCACTAAAAAATAAAGTGTCTCAGAGTCTTACAATCCCGAAGGCGGAATTATGTGGAGCTGTCATGGCAACTGAATTGATGAAAGTAGTTTCGCAGTCCCTACAGATTTCAGATCATTTTTTTTGGACTGATGCTACAATCATCTTGCACCAAATTCACTCTCCTCATGAGAGACGTGAATTATTTGTCAAGAGACCTGCAGCGAAAATTTTAAGTGTATCCAATCCTCAACAATGGAGACATGTACCAACCTTGGAGAATCCAGCTGACATATTGTCTCGAGGAGCCCTTCCCGGAAAATTAAAGAATTCAGTTTTATGGTGGCAGGGTCCTCAGTTCATCCGCAAGGAACCTCAGCATTGGCCTCCACCATTTGATGCCTCGTCTCAGTTTCCTATTGTTGATGAGCAGGTCACGCTGATTAATGTACCAGCAGAGTCATCTGACTCAAATCCAATCTATTCTTACTTAACAACCAATATTGGAAGCTATAATCGCATTCGAAGAGTATTGGCTTGGTGTTTCAGAACAGTTAATGTCTTCAAGCTCAAGCTAAAACGTTGTACCCGACAGACAGCCGCTCAAAGTACATCAGAATTCCTCAAAACACATGAGCTTAGGGAAGCTGACAAGTTTCTCGTGCGTTGGGACCAACAAGAACACTTCGATCAGATTTTAGTTACCATAAAAACCAAAAATTTTAACACTTCTCAGAGATTTGCGGCGATTCGTAAATTGCGTCCATTTCTGGACTCGGATAACATATTACGTGTTGGTGGTAGGTTGCAAAAGTCCGGAGAACCCTACGATGTTCGCCATCCTAAACTATTGGCTGAGAAAAGTATTCTTGCCCGTTTGATTGCAACTCACACTCATCTGAGTCTCTTACATGCGGGTCCTCAATTAATATTGGCTCAGCTACGTCAAGCGTACTGGCCCATGGATGGACGCAATTTGTGCAGATCTATTACACATAACTGCATTAAGTGCATTAAGGCAAATCCTCCGCAGCAGGAGCAATTGATGGGAGAACTTCCTGAGCATCGAATGACCGCTATTAAGGCTTTCCAAGCAACAGGAGTTGATTTTGCAGGGCCTCTGCTTTTAAAATCTGTAAATCGTAAAGGTTCTCCCATTAAAGCGTATGTTGCAGTTTTCGTCTGCATGGGAACGAAGGCTTTGCATTTGGAATTAGTGAGCACTCTAGAAACAGATGCCTTCATTGCAACTCTGAGGAGATTTGTAGCGAGAAGAGGACTACCTACTCATATGTACTCAGATCAGGGAACTACATTTATTGGAGCAGACAATGAGTTGAAAAGAATGTTCCAGCAAACAAAATCTCAGGAAATCTTTGCAAATTTTCTTTCGGAGCGGAACACTCAATGGTGTTTTCAACCTCCAAAGGCACCTCATCATGGTGGATTGTGGGAGGCGGCCGTAAAATCCTGTAAGTTTCATTTGAAGCGTATTCTTGGCCAAACCCCACTTACCTTTGAAGAAATGCAGACAACCCTCTCTGAGATAGAAGCAGTCCTCAATAGTCGCCCCCTTGTACCCATCTCCACTCATCCGGACGATCCTTCATGTTTGACACCCGGACATTTTTTGACTGGTACTTCACTGACTCAATTACCAGACCCAGACTTAAAGCATCTCCCAATGAATAGACTTGATCGATGGCAATTATGCCAGAAAATTTGCCAAGACTTCTCATCAAGGTGGAAGAGAGAATATCTCAACACTCTTCAAGTGCGCAGTAAGTGGACAGAATCCAAAGATAATCTAAAAGTTGGAGATATAGTCTTATTCATGGAGGACAATTTACCATCTACTTGCTGGCCCTTGGGAAAAGTCGTCGAAATTCATCCAGGAAAAGATCAAAAGGTTCGTGTGATCACTGTAAAAACTTCCCGAGGAAATTTTAAACGTTCAATCAGTAAGGTCGTAAAATTACCTGTTGAACCTATGAATGCAATTTCGAGGGGGAGTGTACGCGCCAATTCTTAATTTGCGCGCGAAAGCCTAAAATCACAAGTATTCAGGGGCAGTGATTGAAAAATAAGATGATTGGCAGAAAACTAGATATACTGCAGTGATTTGGGTAACGGGAGGATATGTGGCAAAGTGACCTTTTATCTCAATTTTTCTCTCAATTTTTATCAGTCTTGGACAGTCTATAGTAAAGTGAACAAAGTGAAAAAGAGTACTTGAGCATTCGATTAAATCATTAAATTAAATTTATTGTAAAACTATATTGGTTAAGGAAGTTAAAAAAAAAAAAAGTTTAATAATCTATTTGTCATAATCTAAAGTGAATTTGCTAATAAATTGTGAAGTGAAAAAGGGGAAAACGGAATTTTAATTTCAACGTGTGAACCACGAGGAGGAAGAAACAGAGTGAAAATTGAGGAAATCCAGGAAATTTCCAGTGATCTCAACAGTCTGCTGAAGGCATCAAATAATTTAGGATCCCGTGAGACACAGCAGGATCAAAGTTTGATCCTCCGGAGCCCGGATATTAAAGCTCTTTGTTCTTTTTCATTCAATAGGTGGGCTTACACTCCGAGAAATCCTAACACAAATTGGAGGGAAGAAAATTATTCAATATTTATTCATCTCATTTTATAGGTGGGCTACACTGAGAGAAAACCGTGTACAAAGCTGAGGGTAGAATATTCATTTATACATTTATTCTTCTAATTTAATAGGTGAGAATCATACTTCCCCCTACAGCATTTTTTGTCCAATTTTCTTAATTTTCCAGTGAAATTTTGCACATATCAAGCCTGAAAGTGGCTCTAAATGGATGTAAAGTTTGAGGCCTCTATCTCTCATAGTTTCCGAGATAATCAACTTTAAAGATTTTCAGACACTTTTATGCATTTCTCGTCCGATTTTCCAAATTTTCCAGTCAAATTTTGCACATATCAAGCCTGAAAGTGGCTCTAAATGGATGTAAAGTTTGAGGCCTCTATCTCTCATAGTTTCCGAGATAATCAACTTTAAAGATTTTCAGACACTTTTATGCATTTCTCGTCTGATTTTCTTAATGTTCCAGTGAAATTTTGCACATATCAAGCCTGAAAATGGCTCTAAATGGATGTAAAGTTTGAGGCCTCTATCTCTAATAGTTTCCGAGACAATCAACTTTAAAGATTTTCAGACACTTTTATGCATTTCTTGTCCAATTTTCTTAATTTTCCAGTGAAATTTTGCACATATCAAGCCTGAAAGTGGCTCTAAATGGATGTAAAGTTTGAGGCCTCTATCTCTCATAGTTTCCGAGATAATCAACTTTAAAGATTTTCAGACACTTTTATGCATTTCTCGTCCAATTTTCTTAATTTTCCAGTGAAATTTTGCACATATCGTCGGTTGCCTCAGCAACTGTGCTAACTGCATTTTGACAACTTTTCAGGAGACCATTTTTTTACTTTAATCACATTTTAATAAAAATCAAACCCCGAATGAGTTATTTTATATTACAAATATCGAAAGACCATCAAGTAATCTGTCTATTAATGCAAAGAAATTGGAAAATAGTAGATTTTGCACACTAAAAATTAAGCATTTCCTAAAAGAATACACAATATGCAATTGTGCTAACTAACATCGTTGTTCAAAAGTCTATCTGCAATGTATGGAATTTTTGCAGATAGCACAATTGTTTATCACAGTCAAAACCTAACAAGGAAAGAATTTTCTTTTTTTTTTATTCTATTGACTCCGTGTAGAGCAACATTTTATTGTCATTTAAAATTTACTCCAAAATTTATCTTACGAGTGTGTCTTCTTTTTATCAACACTATTTTGCTCTCATGTATCTCTGCAAAGTCTACAAACGGTTCCTCCTAAAAGTGTTACGTTAATCTGGAAGTGAAATATTTAGGAAATAAACGATCTCTGATATATAAAGAAGAAAGGGGATACTTTCACAAAGCTTAAGGATCACATGAGAATAAGCATGGAAAAAGGAAATTGGCACCAGATATGTGACAGGAATTTATAAAATTGTTCTGGCCATATTGAAAAAAAATATGGCAATTAAAAGTTCTAAATGATTATATTAAAAAAATACTTGATTATGAGATATCAATTTTATTTCTGACTTTTCATTTTGTTTATTTTATTCATTTTCAATTTCTGCACGTAGTATCATCATTTTTTTTTCTTTTGAAAATTCATACACACAGAAAAATCAAAAATTCTTAAACAGAAACACCCAGGAATTTAATTTCAAATCCCATTCAATGAATGCTAATGCCCTAATTTTAAATCCTTGATCATTTAGATTTAGTTGCAATTTGCAAATCTGTAGACATTTTTCATTTTCCAGCTAATGCTGAACATAAGTTCCCGGTGTCTAAGAGCAAGGGATTCTAGCCCATTTCTCTCACTCAGAGCTTCTAAACTTCGTCTCGCGGATTCACGTCCAATTTAAGTTCCCAGGTTTTCAAATAAGTTAAGTTCCCAGGTCCTAGTTCATAAATTTAGAGTCAAAATTTTTCTGTGTGTATGAAAATTTTATTTTCCTTCTCCGTTAGCTGTTATTATATTACATTCCAGCTTTCCTGTACTTTATGCGTCGATTTTGGACCCATGATTCGGGACGAGATCTCTTTTTTACACGCTATGTCAAGATTTTCTAAAATAAAAATACTGAAAAAGATCAGAAACAACAGAATGTGATTAGAAATTAAAAAAAAACGCCTGTTTTATTGAAAATTTAATAATAAAAAATCATAGTCATATTCTTACCTTCGGTTAATAAAACATCTGCTGTGAAAATTTCTGCTACAGGGTGACTATTCAGAGAATTTTGTGATCTATCGTTTGATATATGTGGCTCATTTTTGACTTCGGGCTGTCAGATGAACCCTGTTCACTCGTGAACATCTCTTGCGAATTATCGACTACATGAATGAGAGTATGAGGAGATGAATCTGGTTCATCCTGATTATTATTTTTATTAATCGTATCGGGATATGTTTATTACTGTGGTAACCCGTCCAGACTGTTACCAGTAAAACACCGATTCTTAATTTACTAATAATCTTTTTTTATTCACTTCCCAAAGTCTTCTACACTTCTTCTCCTATTCCACACTTGACTTCTTCTTCTTCTTCCTATTCCCGTTCTCCATCCTAGACACACACCAACATCTCGACATTTCCCCTCACTCCAGTTCCCACACCTCTCCTTGTCTTTTTAGTTGTAACTTCTCCACTCTCGGTACCAGCTTAATGTGAGAGATGTTCCTTTTGTAGATCTTCCCAGAAAGCTTTCCTCGCACAGTCACTGTATTCCCTCGACGCTCAATGATGCAGAATTCCTCTGTCAAAAACGTAGGAGAGAGTTTATCTGAGCAGTTTTGATTTTTCACGAATACTGAGTTTCCCTCTTTGAAGTCATGATCTGTAGCTCCTCTCTTCCTGTCTTCTAGCTCCTTTCCCCTTTCCTTTTGTTCCCAGTCAAAATCCCTGACTTCCTCATCGTTGGGGGTTGCAGCCTCAGCTACTAAAGGAATCTTATCACGAAGTAGGCGTCCGTAAAATAGTTCAGCAGGAGGCTTTCCAGTAACTGAATGAGGTGTGTTGTAATACATGGCCAGGTAAGCCAGAAGGTCCCGCTTCCAGTCTCGTTCTTCCAGATGGCTTATTTTCAGTCGTTTTAGAATAGAGCGATTTTGTCGCTCTACTTCCCCATTTGCTTGGGGCCAATATGGAGCAACAGAGTTCAATTTTATACCATTACTTTTACAATAATGGGTGAACTCTCGACTCACGAACTGCTTCCCGTTGTCCAAAGATATTGTCTTTGGGAATCCCAAGCGGCAAAATATCTTCTCCAATCGATTGATAGTTTCACGGGATGTGACTTTATCCATAACCTCAATTTCCTGATACCGGCTATAGTAATCAACAATTACTAAGAGGTACTCACCAGTGGGCAATGGGCCTAGAAAATCAATTGCTGTGTCAACCCATGGTGCTTCCGGAAGAGGCCTGCGTGTCATTGGAGCAGGATTTAGTGGTTGGGACACCAATACACATGACCTGCACTTCTTCACATGTTGTTCAACCATCCTGTCTATTTTAGGCCACCAAACTTTAGTGCGAACCCTCCGCTTCATCAGCGATTCTCCCGGATGACCCTCGTGAGCGATCTCCAGAACCCTTTTGCGCAAACTTCTCGGAATGATTATTTTAGTTCCACGCAGAAACACATCATCAACAGCAGAAATTTCATGGCGAAACGGAGCGTACTGCTTAATGTCCTGGTTTTTCCAGTTACCTGACTCCAAGGCTTGTTTCAACTGCAGAAATTCTTGATCATTTTCCGACTCCTCTTTTATTTCCTCCAGAGACAAGGCCGTAGGTACCGCAATTTGTACTACACTCCTGATATAATATTCGCCATCTTCATCAAACGGCTCTGCCTCTTTTGGTAATCCCAATCGTGACAATGAATCGGCGATGTTCATCTTTCCATTCTTATACAGAACTCTGTATTTGAAAGATTGAAGCCTTAGCACCCACCTCTCAATTCTTGCACAAGGTTTGGAAGAAGGTTTGAATATAGTCTCCAGCGCCTTGTGATCGGTGATGAGGTCAAATTCAATGCCACAAAGAAAGATGTAAAATTTCTCCACTGCCCAGACCAAACTGAGGGCTTCTTTCTCAGTCTGGCAATATCGTTTTTCTGTCTCAGTCAAACTCTTACTTGCATAAGAGATAACCCGTGGAGTTTCACCTTTGAATTGTATGAGCACTGCACCAAGTCCTACAGGACTTGCATCTGCGATGACTTGAGTGCGGTCTTTTGGATCATAATATCCCAAAGTTCGAATGTCTCCAATCACTTCGAGAAGTCGCCTGAAAGCCAATTTGTGCTCTTCTTTCCAAAGAAATATCTTGTCACCTTTAAAATCATAGAAAAGTAATTAATAAATTTTTAGTTTCAATTTAATATATTTACGATTTCTCCAGATTTTTTCCTCTATTTAAATACCTTTTTAATTACTTAACCCTTCTTTTTTTTATTTATTGATATAGACTTCCCAAAAATATTTCCTTATGAAAATATAATTATGCAATAAAAAAAAGAAAACAAAAAAAAAGATTCATTTTGACTTTATATTACCTTTAAGCAATAATCTGAGAGTATCAGTTTCTGTCGCCAAATTGGGGATAAATCGCCCAATATATGTCACCAATCCCAGGAAGCTTCGAAGCTCCTCTCGAGTTTTTGGTTCCCGAAAAGCTCTTATTGCTGTTATCTTCTCTTTAAGCGGGCGAATGCCTTTCTCAGACAAATGATGTCCCAGGAATATTAATTCTTTTACTCGGTAAACGCATTTCTCTTCGTTTAAAAACACATTATGTGCTCTGAGTACTTTTAGGACGTTGTTGAGACATTCATTATGTTCCTTCACATCACAGCCGAATACAATTATATCATCGATATAATTCAAACAGTTCTTGCAGTTCACCAATAGGTTTTCCATGGTCCTTTGAAAAATCTCCGGTGCTGCATTTATTCCAAACATCAGTCTCTTATAGCGAAAAAGACCTCTCCTTGAGATAAATGTTGTAATGTAACGACATCTCTTGTCCAATTCTAGCTGGTGGAAAGCATTTTTGATGTCCAGCCTTGAGAAGAGACGAGCACCTGCCAAGCGATGTAAATAACTTTCGATCGTTGGCAGCGGATACTGTTCTCTCACGATGGCTTGATTGGCCCTCCGCATGTCGATACAAAGTCTCAAATCACCGTTATCTTTCACGATTGGTACAATCGGTGAGATCCACCGACTACTTCCCTGAACTGCCTCAATTATATCAGCTCCAACTAACTCATCAATTTTCTGGTTGATTCTCTCCTCTAGAGCTAGTGGAGTCCGTCGGTAGGGTTGCTGCACGGGTTTCACTCGGTGGTCGATTACAAGATCAATTAGTATGTCCTTTATTTTCGGAAATTCTTCAGCTGGGGTAATAACTTGATTTATATCCAGACCAATCTTGAGGACCCCCAAATCCATCGCTGAAATTTTTCCCAACAATGACGTCCCACCATTTTGAATGACATAGAAAGTTGATGAGATTTGTTTTCCATTCCTTAGTTTTACTTTGGCATCAAAACTCGCAACAACTTTCAGCAACGAGGAAGACGCATAGGAACGGAAAACACGATCTACTGGTTGGGATACATTGAAAATTTTGGCTCCACAATCTTGTAAATATTTCCAGTCTTTTTCTCCAATCAAATTTACAAGACAACCAGAATCGATGATCATCTTTATCTCCTGTCCTCCGACGTTACAGTCAATTGTTTCCATGATCTTCGAACTGTCAACATTAAAACAGTAATCGCTCAATTGTTTGTCAGAGCTTATTGAATCCTGGCTTTCCTCCATTTCCGCATCAACCAGATTAATGCTTGTCTTCTTTTTCGGGTTTGCCTTCAGACGCTTTATCCCACCAGGATAGTCATTGTTACTTTTTCCGCTACTTTTGCCTTCTTCTATATTGAACGTCCTCTTACGAGTACGGCATTTTCTAGAAAAATGCCCGACCAAGTGACATTTGTTACACTTCATTCTGATGGCTGGACACTCGCTATCAGTGCCCGCATGTTTAATACTCCCACAGCGAAAACAATCTTTTGGACAATCTTCTCTCTTTCCGGTATTCTTTCCCAATTCAACGCGATTCACTTTTTCAGTCTCTTCACTACGCAGTGAGTCCGTCTGCTTGCCCAATTGATCTTCCACTTCAAAAAGATCAATAACTTCTTTCAGAGATCTTTCTTTTTCCATAAGCTTCTTTTTGAAACTCTCTGAGGCACAAGCAGCAATTAAACGGTCCTTTAGATTAATATCCACGACCTCTACCTTGGACTCTCCAAAATAGCATTTAGACGCCTGATGTCTAAGTCTAATAAGGAATTCACGTGCCTTTTCATCTTCGTGGGGCTTCATTGACCAGAACTGATGTCTCTCAAACGTTGTATTTCGAATTGGCATGAAAAATTCATCCAATTTCTCAATGGCCGTTTTGAAAACATCATTCTTCCTTCTTGGATCATATTCTTCATGTGCATCAGGGAGGTTGTAATAAACTTCTTGTAAATCAGCTCCTCCCCAGAAAAGCATTTGAGTTCTTCTTTTGTCTGGATTAGTGACCTCAAGAGCATCCAAACAAATTTGAAGAGATCGTCTCCATTTCTCCCATTCATGCCTTAGTAAGGCTTTATCGATTGTCGAGCAAAGAAATGGTTTCAAACCACTGTGTTGTACATTCATGATAAACGGTTAACTTGGAATACCTTCTTCCTGTAATAAAAGAAAAATACATAACCGTAAGAAAAAAATTTCCTAGCGGAATGAAATTTTCTTTTATTAATTTATTAACTTTAACAGGACACATTCGATCATAAATGAATGTTCCTTTTTTTTTTTTTTTTTTTTTTTTTTTACAAGACACACTCAAGTGCTCCTTTATCTTTTGTTTTTTTTTTCAGGGACACACTCAATAACTCAATCAGTGCTCCCACGACAGTCAATACCTAAATCACTGCCGAATTTATTTATTTTTTTTTCTTCAGGGACGCACTCAATAACTCAATCAGTGCTCCCACGACAGTCAATACATAAATCACTGTCGCATTAAAATTTTCCAGGACACACTAAATTAGTGTTCCTTCGGCACACATTATAACAAATGGATTACTGCCGTTTATTTTTTCCTTTTCACCTCGATCTTTCGATCTTGCGTGAATTCGGCACACATTACAAATGAATTACTGCCGTTTAAAGTTTTTTTTTTTTTCTCACCTTGATTTTTTTTCTCTCTCGTGAATTCCAAGCCGGGCCTGGTTTTTTTTCACCTCCTTTTCTCCAAAGCCTCTACAAAAATCCAACAAGAAAATGCTTGTCAATTTATCTAATCATACGGCAAAATTCCCCCCAATTTTCCAACCCTAAGGAAAACATTATTAAAGTAAAATGAAAAAGATTCCTCTTACAAATAAATTTCATAATGCTCTTTCTTTTCACGAGCAGCCATCTTGAGCAACTTCCCGAGGCGAGTTTGGATGTGGCTTTTGAGTGAAATTTTTGCACGAAAATTATCCATTTTACATACCTTTATACTCGTCGCCAGTTGTGGTAACCCGTCCAGACTGTTACCAGTAAAACACCGATTCTTAATTTACTAATAATCTTTTTTTATTCACTTCCCAAAGTCTTCTACACTTCTTCTCCTATTCCACACTTGACTTCTTCTTCTTCTTCCTATTCCCGTTCTCCATCCTAGACACACACCAACATCTCGACATTTCCCCTCACTCCAGTTCCCACAATTACAATTCAGCCAGGTTATCGTATACCCCGTGTTGGAAGAATCTGCCGATCGTAGATCGCCCAAGAACGCCTTCCCCGCAATGTAGATACTTCTTCCATTCCTTCTTGCATTCTTTTGGACGTGGATCAGCTGCTTTATGATTTTTCTTCCTGCGTAACATTTTTCCTGTTTTTTTCTCACAAAATCCTAATTTAGTAAGTAAATTAATAAGCATTTTTACAAAGAAACAAATGAAACGAAGACTTACAATTCCGAAATCACTAATTTGCTTTCACCTGCACAACAATCGCGAAAAACTCAATCACAAATCGCAAACGTTTTCCTTGTTTTGATGGAGAGTCGTGATGGATAGAAATGGCAAACTGCAAATAGAACAGTTGCTGACAAAAAAAAATTGCGCCTTTTTTCAGTGTATTTTTATGCTAACTGCAGAAAAATTGGTAGATAGCACAGTTGCAGAGAAATTTTTGTGACTATAGTACAGTTAGAACATTTTCACGGAAAAATATCTCTGTATAGAGAAAATTCCAAACTTTTTAAATAACGTAGTTTAATAGAGAAAATTCAGTAATATCAGAATATGCAAAAACCTGAAAATCGCAAAAATGCAGTTAGCACAGTTGCTGAGGCAACCGACGATATCAAGCCTGAAAATGGCTCTAAATGGATGTAAAGTTTGAGGCCTCTATCTCTAATAGTTTCCGAGATAATCAACTTTAAAGATTTTCAGACACTTTTATGCATTTCTCGTCCAATTTTCTTAATTTTCCAGTGAAATTTTGCACATATCAAGCCTGAAAGTGGCTCTAAATGGATGTAAAGTTTGAGGCCTCTATGTCTCATAGTTTCCGAGATAATCAACTTTAAAGATTTTCAGACACTTTTATGCATTTCTCGTCTGATTTTCTTAATGTTCCAGTGAAATTTTGCACATATCAAGCCTGAAAATGGCTCTAAATGGATGTAAAGTTTGAGGCCTCTATCTCTAATAGTTTCCGAGATAATCAACTTTAAAGATTTTCAGACACTTTTATGCATTTCTCGTCCAATTTTCTTAATTTTCCAGTGAAATTTTGCACATATCAAGCCTGAAAGTGGCTCTAAATGGATGTAAAGTTTGAGGCCTCTATCTCTCATAGTTTCCGAGATAATCAACTTTAAAGATTTTCAGACACTTTTATGCATTTCTCGTCCGATTTTCTTAATTTTCCAGTGAAATTTTGCACATATCAAGCCTGAAAGTGGCTCTAAATGGATGTAAAGTTTGATGCCTCTATCTCTCATAGTTTCCGACATAATCAACTTTAAAGATTTTCAGACACTTTTATGCATTTCTCGTCCAATTTTCTTATTTTTCCAGTGAAATTTTGCACATATCAAGCCTGAAAGTGGCTCTAAATGGATGTAAAGTTTGAGGCCTCTATCTCTCATAGTTTCCGAGATAATCAACTTTAAAGATTTTCAGACACTTTTATGCATTTCTCGTCCAATTTTCTTAATTTTCCAGTGAAATTTTGCACATATCAAGCCTGAAAGTGGCTCTAAATGGATGTAAAGTTTGAGGCCTCTATCTCTCATAGTTTCCGAGATAATCAACTTTAAAGATTTTCAGACACTTTTATGCATTTCTCGTCCAATTTTCTTAATTTTCCAGTGAAATTTTGCACATATCAAGCCTGAAAGTGGCTCTAAATGGATGTAAAGTTTGAGGCCTCTATGTCTCATAGTTTCCGAGATAATCAACTTTAAAGATTTTCAGACACTTTTATGCATTTCTCGTCCGATTTTCTTAATTTTCCAGTGAAATTTTGCACATATCAAGCCTGAAAGTGGCTCTAAATGGATGTAAAGTTTGAGGCCTCTATGTCTCATAGTTTCCGACATAATCAACTTTAAAGATTTTCAGACACTTTTATGCATTTCTCGTCCGATTTTCTTAATTTTCCAGTGAAATTTTGCACATATCAAGCCTGAAAGTGGCTCTAAATGGATGTAAAGTTTGATGCCTCTATCTCTCATAGTTTCCGACATAATCAACTTTAAAGATTTTCAGACACTTTTATGCATTTCTCGTCCAATTTTCTTATTTTTCCAGTGAAATTTTGCACATATCAAGCCTGAAAGTGGCTCTAAATGGATGTAAAGTTTGAGGCCTCTATCTCTCATAGTTTCCGAGATAATCAACTTTAAAGATTTTCAGACACTTTTATGCATTTCTCGTCCAATTTTCTTAATTTTCCAGTGAAATTTTGCACATATCAAGCCTGAAAGTGGCTCTAAATGGATGTAAAGTTTGAGGCCTCTATCTCTCATAGTTTCCGAGATAATCAACTTTAAAGATTTTCAGACACTTTTATGCATTTCTCGTCCAATTTTCTTAATTTTCCAGTGAAATTTTGCACATATCAAGCCTGAAAGTGGCTCTAAATGGATGTAAAGTTTGAGGCCTCTATCTCTCATAGTTTCCGACATAATCAACTTTAAAGATTTTCAGACACTTTTATGCATTTCTCGTCCGATTTTCTTAATTTTCCAGTGAAATTTTGCACATATCAAGCCTGAAAGTGGCTCTAAATGGATGTAAAGTTTGATGCCTCTATCTCTCATAGTTTCCGACATAATCAACTTTAAAGATTTTCAGACACTTTTATGCATTTCTCGTCCAATTTTCTTATTTTTCCAGTGAAATTTTGCACATATCAAGCCTGAAAGTGGCTCTAAATGGATGTAAAGTTTGAGGCCTCTATGTCTCATAGTTTCCGAGATAATCAACTTTAAAGATTTTCAGACACTTTTATGCATTTCTCGTCCAATTTTCTTATTTTTCCAGTGAAATTTTGCACATATCAAGCCTGAAAATGGCTCTAAATGGATGTAAAGTTTGAGGCCTCTATCTCTAATAGTTTCCGAGATAATCAACTTTAAAGATTTTCAGACACTTTTATGCATTTCTTGTCCAATTTTCTTAATTTTCCAGTGAAATTTTGCACATATCAAGCCTGAAAGTGGCTCTAAATGGATGTAAAGTTTGAGGCCTCTATGTCTCATAGTTTCCGAGATAATCAACTTTAAAGATTTTCAGACACTTTTATGCATTTCTCGTCTGATTTTCTTAATGTTCCAGTGAAATTTTGCACATATCAAGCCTGAAAATGGCTCTAAATGGATGTAAAGTTTGAGGCCTCTATCTCTAATAGTTTCCGAGATAATCAACTTTAAAAATTTTCAGACACTTTTATGCATTTCTCGTCCAATTTTCTTAATTTTCCAGTGAAATTTTACACATATCAAGCCTGAAAGTGGCTCTAAATGGATGTAAAGTTTGAGGCCTCTATCTCTCATAGTTTCCGAGATAATCAACTTTAAAGATTTTCAGACACTTTTATGCATTTCTCGTCCGATTTTCTTAATTTTCCAGTGAAATTTTGCACATATCAAGCCTGAAAGTGGCTCTAAATGGATGTAAAGTTTGATGCCTCTATCTCTCATAGTTTCCGACATAATCAACTTTAAAGATTTTCAGACACTTTTATGCATTTCTCGTCCAATTTTCTTATTTTTCCAGTGAAATTTTGCACATATCAAGCCTGAAAGTGGCTCTAAATGGATGTAAAGTTTGAGGCCTCTATCTCTCATAGTTTCCGAGATAATCAACTTTAAAGATTTTCAGACACTTTTATGCATTTCTCGTCCAATTTTCTTAATTTTCCAGTGAAATTTTGCACATATCAAGCCTGAAAGTGGCTCTAAATGGATGTAAAGTTTGAGGCCTCTATCTCTCATAGTTTCCGAGATAATCAACTTTAAAGATTTTCAGACACTTTTATGCATTTCTCGACCAATTTTCTTAATTTTCCAGTGAAATTTTGCACATATCAAGCCTGAAAGTGGCTCTAAATGGATGTAAAGTTTGAGGCCTCTATCTCTCATAGTTTCCGACATAATCAACTTTAAAGATTTTCAGACACTTTTATGCATTTCTCGTCCGATTTTCTTAATTTTCCAGTGAAATTTTGCACATATCAAGCCTGAAAGTGGCTCTAAATGGATGTAAAGTTTGATGCCTCTATCTCTCATAGTTTCCGACATAATCAACTTTAAAGATTTTCAGACACTTTTATGCATTTCTCGTCCAATTTTCTTATTTTTCCAGTGAAATTTTGCACATATCAAGCCTGAAAGTGGCTCTAAATGGATGTAAAGTTTGAGGCCTCTATGTCTCATAGTTTCCGAGATAATCAACTTTAAAGATTTTCAGACACTTTTATGCATTTCTCGTCTGATTTTCTTAATGTTCCAGTGAAATTTTGCACATATCAAGCCTGAAAATGGCTCTAAATGGATGTAAAGTTTGAGGCCTCTATCTCTAATAGTTTCCGAGATAATCAACTTTAAAGATTTTCAGACACTTTTATGCATTTCTCGTCCAATTTTCTTATTTTTCCAGTGAAATTTTGCACATATCAAGCCTGAAAGTGGCTCTAAATGGATGTAAAGTTTGAGGCCTCTATCTCTCATAGTTTCCGAGATAATCAACTTTAAAGATTTTCAGACACTTTTATGCATTTCTTGTCCAATTTTCTTAATTTTCGAGTGAAATTTTGCACATATCAAGCCTGAAAGTGGCTCTAAATGGATGTAAAGTTTGAGGCCTCTATGTCTCATAGTTTCCGAGATAATCAACTTTAAAGATTTTCAGACACTTTTATGCATTTCTCGTCTGATTTTCTTAATGTTCCAGTGAAATTTTGCACATATCAAGCCTGAAAATGGCTCTAAATGGATGTAAAGTTTGAGGCCTCTATCTCTAATAGTTTCCGAGATAATCAACTTTAAAGATTTTCAGACACTTTTATGCATTTCTCGTCCAATTTTCTTAATTTTCCAGTGAAATTTTGCACATATCAAGCCTGAAAGTGGCTCTAAATGGATGTAAAGTTTGAGGCCTCTATCTCTCATAGTTTCCGAGATAATCAACTTTAAAGATTTTCAGACACTTTTATGCATTTCTCGTCCGATTTTCTTAATTTTCCAGTGAAATTTTGCACATATCAAGCCTGAAAGTGGCTCTAAATGGATGTAAAGTTTGATGCCTCTATCTCTCATAGTTTCCGACATAATCAACTTTAAAGATTTTCAGACACTTTTATGCATTTCTCGTCCAATTTTCTTATTTTTCCAGTGAAATTTTGCACATATCAAGCCTGAAAGTGGCTCTAAATGGATGTAAAGTTTGATGCCTCTATCTCTCATAGTTTCCGACATAATCAACTTTAAAGATTTTCAGACACTTTTATGCATTTCTCGTCCAATTTTCTTATTTTTCCAGTGAAATTTTGCACATATCAAGCCTGAAAGTGGCTCTAAATGGATGTAAAGTTTGAGGCCTCTATCTCTCATAGTTTCCGAGATAATCAACTTTAAAGATTTTCAGACACTTTTATGCATTTCTCGTCCAATTTTCTTAATTTTCCAGTGAAATTTTGCACATATCAAGCCTGAAAGTGGCTCTAAATGGATGTAAAGTTTGAGGCCTCTATGTCTCATAGTTTCCGAGATAATCAACTTTAAAGATTTTCAGACACTTTTATGCATTTCTCGTCCGATTTTCTTAATTTTCCAGTGAAATTTTGCACATATCAAGCCTGAAAGTGGCTCTAAATGGATGTAAAGTTTGATGCCTCTATCTCTCATAGTTTCCGACATAATCAACTTTAAAGATTTTCAGACACTTTTATGCATTTCTCGTCCAATTTTCTTATTTTTCCAGTGAAATTTTGCACATATCAAGCCTGAAAATGGCTCTAAATGGATGTAAAGTTTGAGGCCTCTATCTCTAATAGTTTCCGAGATAATCAACTTTAAAGATTTTCAAACACTTTTATGCATTTCTTGTCCAATTTTCTTAATTTTCGAGTGAAATTTTGCACATATCAAGCCTGAAAGTGGCTCTAAATGGATGTAAAGTTTGAGGCCTCTATGTCTCATAGTTTCCGAGATAATCAACTTTAAAGATTTTCAGACACTTTTATGCATTTCTCGTCTGATTTTCTTAATGTTCCAGTGAAATTTTGCACATATCAAGCCTGAAAATGGCTCTAAATGGATGTAAAGTTTGAGGCCTCTATCTCTAATAGTTTCCGAGATAATCAACTTTAAAAATTTTCAGACACTTTTATGCATTTCTCGTCCAATTTTCTTAATTTTCCAGTGAAATTTTACACATATCAAGCCTGAAAGTGGCTCTAAATGGATGTAAAGTTTGAGGCCTCTATCTCTCATAGTTTCCGAGATAATCAACTTTAAAGATTTTCAGACACTTTTATGCATTTCTCGTCCGATTTTCTTAATTTTCCAGTGAAATTTTGCACATATCAAGCCTGAAAGTGGCTCTAAATGGATGTAAAGTTTGATGCCTCTATCTCTCATAGTTTCCGACATAATCAACTTTAAAGATTTTCAGACACTTTTATGCATTTCTCGTCCAATTTTCTTATTTTTCCAGTGAAATTTTGCACATATCAAGCCTGAAAGTGGCTCTAAATGGATGTAAAGTTTGAGGCCTCTATCTCTCATAGTTTCCGAGATAATCAACTTTAAAGATTTTCAGACACTTTTATGCATTTCTCGTCCAATTTTCTTAATTTTCCAGTGAAATTTTGCACATATCAAGCCTGAAAGTGGCTCTAAATGGATGTAAAGTTTGAGGCCTCTATCTCTCATAGTTTCCGAGATAATCAACTTTAAAGATTTTCAGACACTTTTATGCATTTCTCGTCCAATTTTCTTAATTTTCCAGTGAAATTTTGCACATATCAAGCCTGAAAGTGGCTCTAAATGGATGTAAAGTTTGAGGCCTCTATCTCTCATAGTTTCCGACATAATCAACTTTAAAGATTTTCAGACACTTTTATGCATTTCTCGTCCGATTTTCTTAATTTTCCAGTGAAATTTTGCACATATCAAGCCTGAAAGTGGCTCTAAATGGATGTAAAGTTTGATGCCTCTATCTCTCATAGTTTCCGACATAATCAACTTTAAAGATTTTCAGACACTTTTATGCATTTCTCGTCCAATTTTCTTATTTTTCCAGTGAAATTTTGCACATATCAAGCCTGAAAGTGGCTCTAAATGGATGTAAAGTTTGAGGCCTCTATCTCTAATAGTTTCCGAGATAATCAACTTTAAAGATTTTCAGACACTTTTATGCATTTCTCATACAATTTAACGTATAAATATCGTTCGAGTTTGCCACAATCCGATTTTGCAACGAAGGAATCACACCTCTATAAGCTGATCTAGGCTTATCACTGGTTTTTCTCTTATTTCCCAAAGCATTAATTGTATTAATCAATGTTGATAGAAAATAGTTATTTGTATTGACTATAGTTTAGACTTAGAGAATAGGGTTTTTGAATTAGAAAATAAGAGAAAATTTGAAATATTCAAAGGCTGCCGCATTCAAAGGCAGGCCACTTTCCCCTAACTAAAAAAAAACTAGACGTGGCCCGAACAAACGGATTTCAGATTTGAGATCCTTAAATGAACCTCTAACAAATTTTTGCACTCTCGTCAATAACACCCACAAAAACCTAAATTTTGTCGCACAGTGTAATCATCCACTTCCACAAGAATCGGATTTTTATCAATTCTGAATAATTTAAAAATTATTGTTTTCACAGAACATTCATATGCTGCTTTGAGTAGTCAGTGTCCCAAAACGGACGAAAGAGTTAAAAATTAGGTTTTTAGAGTAAAAACAAGTGAAAGGAAGATCTATCATTCATTTTTGTCCAAGAAGATTTCGTCGGTTCCAAAGAAGACTATTGTAAGTCTACTTATAGTAGTATAAAACGATGGTATCATTGGATGCAGAAACCTTTGATCTACATCTCCACAGAATTTTATATTGATCAAGATATTCCCGGAAAAGTAACAAGAAAAAAACTGAAAATCAGCCTGCCCGATTATCGAGTTTTTAGCCCACAATTTTACTATAAATAACTTAAAAGTAGCGTTAACCAGAAGATATTGAATGCGTAAGTGTGATACAGTTGTTTTGAAAGCTAAAAATATATTAATTCCAGTGAAATTAAGAAAAATAAATTCTAGCTGTCAAACTTTCCTCTTCTCCTGAAAAGTTGCATTTTAGACTTACAATAGTCTTCTTCGGAACCGACGACTTAGCCAAAATTACTTGCATAAAATATTGTAGATTACCTCAATTGTTTTACTTTGCAAGTATGCCCAACATTAGAAAAAAATAACTTTAAATAGTTAGGAAAAATTATTTTCTTTTTTGTGACGTCTTACCTTGTCCACACCAAGAATGACACGGAGGGGTGAATTTTTGTGTTTGGCGCACCTTAACTTGGCTCTGATAAATAGCATTACTCTTTCACACCCTCAAATACTTTTTTGTGCACACTTCTCACTCGTTTTTTCTCACTCGTATGTCATCGACTCTTCGATCAGATTTTAAATATTTAACCGTTGATAGATAATTTCGATTCTTACAAAATAGGGAGCGCACAAGCAGAGCTCGCCGCGATCGCAAAGTAAAATCTTAGAAAAATAATAGAGAAAAGTATGCTTAATAACTAGATGAAATATAATTTTTATTTAAATAAAAATACCATGGGAGGATCCAGGGTCCTCCACTGGATGTTCACACTGGAAAATTCCACTGGTACTCCACATGAATTCCATTGGGATTTTCCATCTGAAAGTTGGAATTTTCCACCAGGAACCTTCAACGGGAAATCCCTTGGAGTACCCATGGTGATATCCATGCATCACCAAGGAAAATTCCACTGGCATTCTACTTATAAAACATG